>NC_134545.1:89489562-89719562 GCF_050624435.1 Tenrec ecaudatus | reverse complement strand
ATTGCTTCGCATGCACGCGATCAAGGGACAACCAAGAAGAAAGGCTGGAGAAGGATTGGCGTCTGCGTTACAGTGCATTACAGAATGCCGACTAGGGCGTGTTTGCCAAAAGAACGACCAGGTCTGCCTTGGAGGAAGTGCAGTCAGAGCAAGTATGGCGAGACTGCCTCTCCTGTGATCGGGAGGGACTCATTTCTGGGGCAAGTAGAAGACCCTCTGTGAGACAGATTGTCGTGGTAGCTGCAGCTAGGGCCTCAAAGGCAGCGAGGACTGTCAGGATGGGAGGGATGGGGCAGTGTCAGGGTCTGCTGCACATCAGGGGCCATGAGTTTGAACCATCGCTCTGGCATCTGACAGCCACTTATCAGCTTCCCAATGCAGACATACAAAGGAGCCAAATAAACGGGGGATAATCCATATGGTTAAAGAAGAAAACTAGATAATAAAAGACACTTATCTTAAAATAGTTTTATAGCTTTACCGCCATACTCACCAATAAGCTCATCCGCTTATTAACAGGGCGCGGGGTTTGGGGAGATGACAGAATCATGCCAAATACATTTGAAGAGTAAATGTTTTTATTTTATTTTACATTTTATATTTTAAAGAAGGAGCTGACATTATGTCATCATGGCAGTAGGAAGAGATATACCCTGCCTGACACAATACTGCTTATAAACACTAATGCCACACATGTGGTTGACCCAGCACACAGAGGACCCAACCGGCCAACCAGGAGAATAAAAGCCGACAAAATCCCCAGTTGCAACAATTGGTCCACATTTTCATTCCGCGGGGGCCCCGAAGGAAGCCTCCAGAGAACAGTCAGACTCGGGGCACAGAATTCAGAGGCTATATGTCTGTTGCATTTTCTTTGACTGAAAAAATTGAAATCTTATAAATATCCCTCAATATAGATACAGTTGTTAAAAAGTTACATGACTACATTATGATATGATCACCTGAGGCTTAATTAAGGCTGTAGGAGAATTCCTGTTCCTTTTCTGTGGTGTGTGTACATCAACAGGAAAGAGCTTCCAAGAGGCCCGAGACAAATTCCACTATCTTCTCATTCTATTTCCTCACCAACTTTTTCAAGCCCCCTACCATAAGTCCAAAAGATATTATAGACGCTACCTAATAGAGCAGCATTATAAATCATAAAACCTCATTTGTTATTCACAGGCCAAGGGCGCTATCTAAGCATAAAGTGAAAGAATATGTTTCAATGGGCTGGGAGATAGGATGACGTAAAATAACTTAAAGTAAAAACTCTGTTAAAAGTCACAAGACAATTAACAGTCGAAGAAGAAACCCAGAACAATATTAAAACCAAGATGTGAGGCCATATAAAATTCCACAATAAAGAAGGAGCACACACAGATGGTCCCATAAAAGAAATACTATGGCAAATAAATAATATGTGTAAACTCACTGGTCTGACAAGAAGTCCAAATTAAAACAATGAAAATTCATTTTTCCATATTAAATTAGATTCCTTTTTGAAATGAAATTTTTATGCCATGTAATGAAGCAGTGTGTCACTATTTTGAAATGTAAACTGGTGCTAACTTTCCGTAGAACAATTTGGCATAATGTTTATGTATTATTAGTATTTTGGTGGTCAGGTAGTTGCTCGGTCCCACGGAGCCTGTTACTACTCACTGCGACCCTGTGTACAACACAGTGACACACCGCCCAGTCCCTACAGCTTCCCAAGGCAAAACTACAGTGCCTTCTTGAGTGGTAAAACTTTAGAAAGGGGATCACCGTCAGAAGCACAGGACTGATGAAATTACAATATATCTACCAATTGGGATTCCATGCAACTTTTGAATGTTGTAAAGAAAGAACAGCAGATGTCCCAGAAAAGAACATGTCCAATTGTATGTTTAAAAAGACATAAACTTTTATAAACAGCATGATCTCAATGGGGCTAAAACTCAAGTATGTGTTTAATTTATACTATATTTTAATGGAGGGGAGGGAAGCCGATGAATAAGTACTTAATTTCTTTAAGCAGTACTTTCTGGGCAGCGAGATGCTAGGTGATTATTTTCTTTTTATTTTGCTGCCTTCCCTTAAATGTCTATAATAAACTCTATTGTACGGAGAATCAGAAAAAAAGGTTACATTTTATGTGTCCTAAAGTATTCCCATCTTTTCTCAGCCCTGGCTGCTCCAACAGGCTTCGCAAAGACAGGCTCCCTAGGAAGTTGGACTTCCTTTTCAAGCGCTCCCCTACTTTATACTCCCTGTCCAGAGGGAGCAGAGTGGTCTGAGTTTCCGGAGCAGGAAGAGAAGAGTGCCTTTCACCTGCATCCCTAAGATCATACTGCATTTCCAACAGGCTCCACACCTTTGGTGTGGTCATTCCGCCTCGGGCTGTTCAGCCCAACAGCTTCCTTTGGCTTCTCTCGCCAAGTCTTTCCCTCGCTCTCTGCTTCTTCTCATCTCTACTCATGGAGGGGCCAAGCAACTCATTTCCGTCAATGCCTTCAGCTTCCCGGACTTTGACAGGTAGGTAATTTTGCATTCCCAGGGAAACAAAGAAAGGAGCCCTCTTCACTCTGCGTGTGCTCCTCATCCCAGAGCCTGCAGAACACCTCCAATTGCAGGTGACGCGGTTCGGATCCTGTTGACGTCTCGTGGGGTGAACAGAACTGCACTCCATCTGGTTTCCAGTGACCGCTTTTCCTGAACTAGCCTGATTAGCCTGTCTTCTTAGGAGCTCGATGTGGACGCGAACCATCGCCCTCTTGGCTACCAACAGAATGTGTTTAGTATCTGTGCCACCCTGAGACCCCACAGGACAATAAGGGGCCCAAATCTTACCCCCAGTGAAATCAATTTACTCCCAATCAAAGCTCACTGTCCATAAAGCCCCGCTGTCTTTGAGCAGAATGCACATTTTTCATAGCCTCACATAATCACGAGTGGAATAGCATTTGGAGCCCCGCGTCCACACTTCCAGAGCCATGGGTCAGAAAGTTAGGGAAAAGGAGGAGGATGGTGTTGGCACTGGCATTTTAGAATGTTTGCCACACGAGACTAGGTGAGTAGCCATGGCTGCCTTTGAATTCCTCAATATGCACGAAGCTCCTCGGATTTCCAAAGGCCAGCTCAAATACAAGCACTCTAATTCAAAGGCCTGTACTCATTTGAGGGTAGCTATGCTGATCTCCATAGGGCCCTTGTCTCACAGAATTCACATGCATGAAGCATAGTTCCACCTGGGACCTGTCCATGGTTGATTTTTAGGGTATACTTTTATTATTGTTAATATATATATATATATAACACAGCAGAATATTTGACAGTTCAATGTCTTACATTTTGCAGGCGTACAATCTAGTGGGAGCAATTAGACAAATCATGCTAAGCCGCTACCATTCATAATCATGACCAGGCTTCCCATCACTGTAAACAAACACTGCTGCCTAAACAATGATTGCCATTACCCCTCCCCTTAATCACCTTGGTCTTCGTATATTTGTTGTTTCATGTAAATGAAATCATACAATATTTTCTCTTTTGTGATTGATTTAATTCACTGAGCATATGATGTTCGAGATTCAGCCAGGTTGGAGCAGGGATAAGGGCCGTAGTTCTCTTACAGTGCAAGTAGATTTCCACCGTGTGTGTGGCATATTTTGTTTATCCATTCCTCTGTTGATGGGCAGGTACACTGTTTCCAGCTTGGGGCTGCTGTGGATAGTGCCGCAATGCACACTGGTACATGTGGCTCTGTGTAGTTGTTGCTTTCAGGCCTCTTGAATATGCATGCCCGGGAGTGGAATTGCCGGGCCATGTGGCGGTTCTAGGTTTCAGTGCATCTTGACTTGGAACAAGGACAGGAGAGTTCGACGTTGCTCCACGTCCTGGCAGACTATTGGGTTTTGCTTTTGAAGGCCTCCTCTTGCTCCTAGCCTTAAAATTGCTCTCCCCAAGACCATATGCAAGCAGGGGGGCAGCCGGGGGCTCCTCTCTAGCTGCTGCTTGCAAGCTGGGCTTTCACATTTCCCCTTCTGGCCTTGCGTGTAATATTTTGAATGTAATGTATTTTTAAATTGCTGCACCATTTTAAAAATGTAAGGGAGAGCTGAATTAAGTATTATTTGTGGCGTACCCTGGTTTGCAAAGGGCCTCTAAAGCTGATCCCTTATAACAGGTCGATGCCTAAACCCCATTAGTTGAGATTGCAAATGACTGGGTTTGCAAAATTGTGGATGCACATTTAGAGGCCGCTTCAAAAATTCGGCCCATAATGCTAACTTTGTTTGAAATGATCTTGATTTTCCAGGAAGCAACCTTCCAGTCCTTCTGCTTGCCCTTTAGCGCTGTCATGGGTAATGTATTCATAGCCTAAGGATGAGTCCTTCCATTCGGGTCTCCAAGAAGCCAGTTACAGCGTCTCCATGAGTGTGCAGCTGAAGAGAAAGAGCTCATGTTCCAAGCAAATCCCAGGATGCCTTCCAGGACAGGTGAGCTCTACAGGCTTCGTCTGAGTAAGAAGTACAAGAGGTTCACACCTATAGTGTTATCTCAAAGCAATCTGTCCCCACTTTCACCTTCTGCATCTCTGGCCAGCATCATTCAATCATGCAACTACTGTCAGGATGATCTGGTTACGTTTCTGATCCAGGCACCTGGGGTTTCTCCGTCTGCAGTAAAATCAGAACATCTCTGAATGGACACACACACAGACACCTGTGGCTCATATGTGTACACACCGATATATGCACAGACACATAGAGATACCTAACAAGTTCTCAGGACACGCAATTTTGGCATCAAAATATGGAATAAAATATAACAAGAGCAAGATAAACTTTCCTTGTACGAAGTGGACCTCATTAAAGCTAATGGTAGGCCTCTGATACCTATTTCATCCGATCCCATTGAGTCTGAGAAAAATCAGGTGGCAAGGGCATCACTGTTTGAGTGGATGCAAACAATTAAAACAACAACAACACACACACATACACACAAATGGCATTGATAGTAATGCAAAGAAATCAGAAGAAGCAGTTATGCCAGTGAGTTATTGTGTATTGAGTTAGTTTATTGTGCCAACCTGGCCAATAAATACAAGTGGGGTTAATTGAAGGGCAGAGGGATAAATGGCTCGGTGAGCCTCGCCTTTTTAGTTCTCGGGTCTCTTGCTTTCTGATGGTTGGACCAGGGTGGAGCTGCCTTAGCCAGCTCCGTGCTTCAGCTGGCAAAACTCACTTCCTGCAAGACATCCCTGAGGAGAAGCCACATGGACCTACCCTGATGCAGCACCGATGCAGCCCTGGGTGCTAGAGCATCCTCGTGGAGACCCCTGCCAGTGCTGAGATGCTTACATATTAACTGACTCAGCTTTCCTCCTGCAGTCATCGTCATTGCGTGTGTTTTGTGAGATGGAAGAGGACTTTGTGGATTGGTGTCGGATATATGACTTAATGATGGACTTGTGGGCTTGGGCAACACTGGGTTGGGATGTTTTCTTTGATGTGCACTTAACCTTTATATAAAATTCTCTTATCCAGACTAACACATCCAGAGTATGAGGTCACTCATATTATAACATAAACAGGGTAAACTATGGGTTCAAGAAGGCATCTTGTTTATATATCACATGTAGTCAATGACCACAACATTAAAAGCTGAAAACAACATTAACGATGTCACTGCTTCTGTGGATCAGAAATCTAACCATAGCCCAGGTGGATTCTTTTGTCTGAAAGTCTCTCCCACATCTACAAAGTGTGCTTGGGGCTGCTGTCTCATCTGAAGGCTGGACTGGAGCAGGGCCACTTCAGATCCCACTTGTGTGGTGGTCGTGAGCATCCAGTTCATCACAAGCGATTTGGCTAAGCCGCTTAGCTCCTTGCTGACTGGCTGTTGGCTGGAGGAACTTTGGCACAGGTCTTTCCACAGGCAGCTCCCAGCGTGGCTTTGAGGAAGAATGGCAGAGAGCATGCCAAAGCCGCCGTCGCGTTGCACCTTCATTTTAGCAGTTACATCTAGAAACAAGGCACGAAACCCAGCCCACACTCGGAGGAGCCTACACCCTGACATCTCAGAGGCTGCTGACCACAAAAAGGAAGTAAATCTAAGTATAAGGTTACTGCCATGGTCAACTGCCATAGATGGAAATAAATGGTAGTACACACTCTGATGATATTTTGAACATGTATTGAGGGTACTTGAAAGGGACTTATTATTGGACATGGTAATATTAACTGTGTATATACCTGTGATAATAATTTGAATGTAACAGTTCCTTCTAGTAATGATCAAACTAAAATATGAAACCCTAACTGTTGCCAATTTCACCTACTCCCTGTTCCCAGGAATGTCCACCTTATGAAAAATTACACCATTGGACTGAGAGGGGCACGTGGAGGGCTGAAGGAGCGAAGGGAGATGACTCGATCTAAGAAAGCCTGTGCACCTGTCCCTCACTTATCAACGTGGTCCGGCTCCCCAGGCCTGGTTGTTAGAGTTCAAACACAGGAAGTCAATGTTATATGAAAGTCAACCATCCAAGCCATCCAAGCTCACGGGATTGCCCCTGCAGCCACTATCCACAGTTAGCTTGACCTCAGGTGAGGGACAAGTATCATTTCAAAGCACAAGCAGAGCTTGTCCCCACGCCCTACTCCAACCCACACAGAGTTCTGATTCTCCCTGAAACCACCCACCCACTAGGACTACCACCTGCTGGCCCCAAGTGTGCAAATGTGGCTCTTAGCAATGTGACCTCTGTGCCTCCTATCTGCACCTGACTGTTTCCTTCTGTCTGACCCCTGGCCCATGGCCGCAGCTCTGCTTGGACTGGGACCATGGGTCTTCCCACCAGCTGGGGTGAGGTGACACTGCGATGCACAGGCACGCTTGTGGTTAGTGGCCTCCGCTCACAGGTCTGAGTTAATTCCCCCCTTTGATTCTTTTACTGGGGAGCGGGGGACAATAAGAACTTGGGGGTCAGGAGAAAGGCATTCTCTGACTCAAAATACAAGGGTCCTCATTTGGCGGTCAGGCGATTTAAACAGATCTGTTCCTATTGCCATAAACACAAAATGTTGAATTTGGTAAGTGAGGAATGGTGTGCTTAAGAAGAGGGTGGAAGGAAGGGACTCTCTGGGAAGGGAAGAAAGTGGCAAGAATCGTTGTAGAACTCCTGCCAAGAAAGGGAGGTGGTGGTGAAACAATCACCCCGACGATTAGGACTCTGGAGGAACAGAGATGGGCTGAGGACCTTCGGGAAGACTTTCTCTGGCACGATGTAAGCGCTCATTAAAACCCGACAAGAAAATGTCCTAGAAAAGTTTCCTTACTTGAAGTGCTTTGGGTGTCGCATTTGGGATTATGTCGCTTACCTGTGACACTGGGTTGGATCTGGAGAAAAAGCAATCACGCTTTTATTTGGGCTCCCTGGGACATTCGTCCAAGAAAGCAATCCTAGGTGTTACGTAAACATGCACGGAATAGAAATGGAGTCATTAAAACAGTGAGAAAGGTGAAACTGTTACATGCCTGATAAAAGGAGAGCACATTAGTAAAGTACTGTAGATACTCGAGTATAAGCTGAGTTTGCAGCACATTTTTTTTGCAGTTTTGGGGGTAAGATTAGGTGCCTCACTGACATGTGGGTCAGCTTATACTCGAGTATATACGGTATGTATCTTTCCCTAGTGAGTGTTGCACAGACAATTACAAATGGTGGTTATCAATACTTTACACTCACAGAAACTGGGTATAATAGAACATTCAGGGGCCAAAGCAAATTACACGAACGCACCCGCAGCATGTGTTGGCTGTGTCAAAGACTGAATGTGCATAAAAAGAGACTGGGGAAAACGAAAAGGAAGGACCGACCGCGGTGAAAGGAGTTTCAATCCGTTCGTTTTGTCCACCTTCCCTGTTTGCCCCATTACCATTCTTTCTACTTCCCATCACGATCTCTCTGACAGAACAGAGCACAGCTGCTGCCACGGTCCTTTCCAGGTAGATGCAATATGTCTGTAGTCCGACCTTCGGCAAATCCACTGGAGACCTCCAACCCATCCGTCTGTCTGTCCTCCACCTTTCAGCCTGCAGCAAGGCAGCAAACTACTGCAGCGAGCAGTCTCTAGGAAACCATCTCCCCACGTGCCTTAAAGTAATCTGGTCCAGAACTACTCCACCATGAATTGACTTTGTCAAGGTTATTAACTCTCAAGACCAATCCGTATTGCCTTCTAACTACCCTAGAAAACAGTGAGACATTGACACCTGATGATCTATTTACAGCGGTTCTCAACCTTCCTCAGGCCGCGACCCTTTCATACAGTTCCTCCTGTGTTGGTGACCCCCAACCATAACATTATTTTCACTGCTCCTTCATCACTATAATTTTGCTACTGTTGTGAATCGGGCGGCCCCTGTGAAAGGGTCGTGCGACCCACAGGTTGAGAACCGCAGATCACTTTATAAAACCACTGCCCTAGAGTAATGGTGAAGAAGGGGAGCAAAGGGCTTTCTTTCTGGAGAGAGAATAATTAAGGGACAGGAGGGGGAGTCCAGAAAGAAGAGGCCATGGACACATCCGATTCCTCTCTTTCAATACTATACAAGCAGACTCCATTGAGACAAGGAGCAGTCGTGGGCCAGCTCGGTGGCACAGAGAATTCAAGGCGGCCTGGAAAGGCTGTGACTTCATTTAAGAGACGCACAAAGTTGGTGAACACCCAGGGAGGCTGAGAGGCCGGGGAGACAAAGCTGTGAAGCCCGAGCACTCACACTGGATGTGGAGAGAAAACAGTCTTCCCACTGCAGCCGTCCCTGCCTGTTAAATAGCCCCCAAAGGGAGGGTGAAAATATCACTCATTTGCAGCTCAGTAGGACAGCATTTTTTAAGAGAAAAATTATTTTTCTCGGCGAGAGCTCTGTCCACGTTAAAACTAGGCCGAAGGAAAGGATTAGGTTAGGTTGGAGAATTCCATTCGGTGTTGGCCCTGCAACCTGTCACTTCGATATCAGTAGGGGTGATGAAGGGGGAGCCTGAGATAGGGCTGGTGATTCTTCTGGTAACCAGGTATCAGAGGGGAGAAAGGAGCATATTTTTTTTTACAAAGAGCTCTTTGGTGTTCAGGAATGAATTCAATAGCAAAATAGTCTTCCCTTCCCAAATAACCATTGCGTAGGTCAGGACATCTGAAATCTGTGTTAATTTTATTAATAATTAAATGTGTATTATTAGAGATAACTGATATTATTTCCGTTCCCTCTTGAACACTCAGGCTGTTTGGGGGGTGGGGGGGTCACTCATGCAGAAGTGGGGAATAAGGATAGCCCTTTATAATTTCCAAGGCACGTCTACAAACCATCATTCCCACAGAAGCCAGAGCCATTCCGAGGCAGGCCTGTGGTCAGCTCCTCATCCTGCACCCTTTCCAGAATGACTGATGGATCCCCGTGTTCTTGCCTAACAATGCCCCCTCTAGGTGGTTAAAGCCAACAAACAAGCAAACAAACCCCCCAAATCCTCACTACCATCGAGTCAACGGCACCTCATAGCAGCCCTGTAGAACAGGGTCAAACTGGCCCCTGTGAGTTTCTTAGCCTGTGGTGCTTTCCGAGAGCAGAAAGCCCCTGTCTTCCTCCTAAGCAACACTGTGCCAGCAGGGCCCCATCCATTGACGGGAACCTGGGAGCCAAAGGCTAATTCTCATGAAGGACGGCCATACGTCTTCAAATGACAAATAACACTATTTGGACGTTTATTTTTCGGAACCACTCACAAAATGTCCTTGTATCCACCTGCATGTTTAAGCAAAATGTCTTTATCACATCACCTTGCCTTTTAAATGCCTTGTTGTTTCACCCAGGCTTCCCCGCGCAGTGTCCCCGCCATCCCGCTGTACTTCGCAGCATCTCTCCCAAAGAAGTCGTTTGGGAGTGATTTTTGTTGTTTCCTTTTCACCACTTCTAAGAGTTATGGCCCAACAAAGGGTAGAATGCAATAAAGTAAGGTTGTGAGCTGGATGCTTGGCAGTAAATGAGACCCATTCACGTTGGAATAAGATGCTTGGGGGCTGACCAGCCTCACTGTTAAGGCGATTCTCATTTGTGTCCCAGGAAAATGACCAATAGCGTAGATGCCAAGGTCTGTAGAGCCACTGAGAAATAGACTAATTAAAGACTTAACTGTAAAGTCACTGACTCGAAATCTGAAACGGCGAAGTGAAATTATAATTGCCAAGAGCCCGCTGGACCACATATGGTCCCTCTCAATAAGCTTATCCAATTGACAAGAAACATAAGATTCCCAGCCCTATAGGGGAAGAAACCACCGAGTTGCTCTCGGCTGCAGCTGTCCTCTGCCCTCAGAGAAAGGAGCACGCTGCCACGTCTCAAGTGGACATTGCCACTCAGCCCGCACACACCACGGCACCCTGACACACACACGTGGTTCAAGTTGCAGACAGCTTCGGATTCTGTCCTTGGGGGAGAAGGTCTGTCTGGAAAGTGAACTCTTTCTCTATGAGTCCAACGACACTCAAAGAATGATCGTAGCAATTATGCATCAGAAACAGAGACGCGACAATCACGTAAACGAAATATTCAGCTTCCACGTGGCTAGCCAGCACGGCCACTGACTTTCTATATTTCCCCACGGGGGCTTCTATGAAAGAAGCAAAGATGAAACACAATTATCAGGGTCTGGGGATTTTTTTCTTTCTGCCACACAAAGGGGGGGGGGAGGGCAGCAGCTGGAACATTCTCTTCTAGCTCGTTGCAGAAGATGGGAAAATGCTGCCCCTCATCCACTTAATTCAATTTCCCTCAGAAACCATGACAAGGCTTATCCAGCCTACTATGTTTTCCTTCTCCATCAACCTGACTTCCTCGTTGGCTGACTGCCTGACCGTCTCAAGAGTTTGGTACAGAAATAGCAGAGGACTTTCTGCCCCCCCCCCACCCCTTCTTCTTCTTGTAGAACCTCGGAGTAATGACAAGCAGAGGAGATGTTACAATGAGCAAGAAGCTCTAATTATATGAGGGGGTTTCAAAAAGTTTATAAAAAGACATCTCATTAACTTTTCATTCCATTTTCCAGGAATCTTTTCAAAGCCCCTTCATATATCTGGAATATCAAAGAAATAATTTCTCTGTTTTTCCTCTCGATCTATTAATCTTAATAAGTTCTAAATATGATATTTAGGCTGAAAGAGGCAGATTCTGAAGATATTTTAGATATTAAATAGATAGCAATGCTTCCAACTTCCTTCACTCTCCCAGAATCCCTGAACAGCGTGCAATACAGTTGGATTTCTCAGTATGCTTAGGTAATTACCATTCCTAAATTTTGTGACATATTTTGTTAATGCGGAAAAGGTCAGGTGAACCTATGGTGCCCAGGATGTTGGCTTGAATGTGTGTACATACAAAGAACTAGTTGTGCCCCAATACACACTCCTATCAGGGTTAAAGCACAAGTGGCTATCATGTGTGTGTGTTTAAGGAATTGAACCAAGTTGTTAAAAAGGGACATCTACTTTCTGTGTTCATTTTTAAAGTAAGCATGTGGTAGTTCCTTTGGTGTATGCCCCCTAAATCTCTGTCCTGTGCCCATCGTTTTCACTGCAACGAAAGCTAGACATTAGGCAGAAGAATTTTCTAGTAGAGTTCGGTATTGTAAAAGGCAAAATTATACTGAACGTGTTACAACAACCAAGGTGAAAAATAGCATGCATGTATGAAGATGCACTAAGAAGAATCAACACTGATGGGTTAGGGAGAAGGGCTTATTTACCATTTGAAATCTGTATTTGCTCTTCCAAAAGGATTTTCACAGTAAGTGTAGTAGAAGTCCTGGAAGGCTTCCCAGATGTGACACGAGAAAAGGATTCTGTGAGGAAGCCAGTTTGGGAACCAGTGACATAAAGCCCCACAGGCTCAGTACAGGGCTCCTCCAAAGGCTTTCACAGGCTGACATGAATCTCTGAGAGAACCACAGAATCAGTCACTATCAACATGGATTTGACCATTGGGGGTTGGTGGGGATGAAGCATTTGGTAGCAGATTTTGGACAGTACTGCATTTTAGAATAGGCTCATATACACACTTCTATAGGTACATACTACACAGACGTGCAGGAGAAAAGATAATTATGTTGGAAAGAGCACTGAGTCCAGGCTTTTCCCGTGGAGTTTGTTAGCCCAGTGTTTCTCCAACCTTAACATGCTCAGGAATCATCTGTGGGTGCATGAAGCTAAATGCAATGCCTGAAGTCAGGGATGGGGCTAGGATTTTGCAGTTCTAAGTGGTTCCCAGGCAACAGAGATGCAGCTGGTCCAGGGCCCCACGCTGCGAGTAACAGGGACGAGAGCACATTTGTCATCAGGTGGTGAGGTCCAGTCTTTTCCAGAGTGCAGGGCTCTCGGAGAAGTCTCTGTCCCCAAGGGTAGCACATCAGAAGATGGAGCTTACCAGTAAAATCTGTTGGGCGTGATACGTTCATGCATGAGCTGCCATCGTCTCCCAAAATCCATAGAGCTGTACAGCTGCAAAACAACAGAGCGAGAGGAATGTCAGCATCGCACAATGAGCAAGGCCTCTCCCTGGAGCAAGCCAGTCCCACAGGCCACCGTGCCAAGCACACTCAACAAAGTAAAACTGCATGACCGACGGTACTCTATTCCATCAGCATGCCCTTAGCACTAAATGCACACTCGCTGCACTTGCATAGCCGACTGACGGCTATTCTTGGACTGAGTATCAGTCCACTTCTGACGGCTACCGTTCTCTCCTGCAGGGATACAGCCTTTAGCAAAACAACTTCTCCACGCGTTATCCTTACATGAATCAACAACATTGATGTTAAAGGTGTTTATTGAAAACTTCATACACACACACACACACACACACACACATAAACACACAGGCCAATCAGCTGAGATTACATGCCAATATTACATGCAACATAGTCTAGTCTTTTCACCTGTATCCCTTACTGCGCCAGTACTTAATCTAAATGGCACAGACCATCCAGCACCAAAATAATGTGTTTATTTATACTCCTTAGCTTTGGTTGGCGCTAACAGTGAGTGAGAAGAACAAAATAGGATAGATAGCAACTCATAATCAGAGGGGGAAAAATTCTAGATCAGTCCTAGGAGAGAGCGAGAGAATAAAGCTATTGAGTCTATGGATTTGGTTGCTGCCTAGCCCCTTCATCACACACAAGAATAGACCCGGATCCCTGGCGCAGACTAACCAGTCATGCTGCACTTATCTGCAATGGAATCGTCATGCCTAGAAATGCAGTATTTCAATCTGACTGATACTAAAATATTAATAATAAGAAGAAGAACAACTGCACACGGTTGCCTTTTTCACCACACTCGAGCCTCAGGACAATCCAGCCCATCCAGAGAGGGAAGTTATTACTGATTTCAGCCCTGATGCTCAAGCATCTGCTGGTCCACCCAGGTGGAGCTGCTCTCTCCCTCCATGGAGCCTCCCCGCTATTTACTGTCTGCTTCCCGAAGGCCGTTTACACGGTGCAGTTATCAGAGGCCGTCTCCGCACTGTGAGTCCTAAGAGTGGCAGAGGATTTTGCTTCATTCATCTCTGTGTATCCGTGGTTATTAAAGTGGGCAGCCCCTAGCAGGAGAGCAGCCATCCTCTGATTTCACAGTTGATAAAATTTCATCTTGGTGAGGTTCCGTTTTAGTCAAAGGAGCTAGAATTTGAGTTTCTGTTGCCTGGCTCAGAGTTCCTTCCATGGAATCGAGGCCTTCCACTGCCTTGAGGTTAGTTTTTCCTGCAAATCTCTACCGGTAGGGAAGAGAAGGAAGCTTGAAGTAGGTCACCCTCGAGCTTGCAGACATCGCTCTGGGAGATATAGATTTCTGTAGTCACATCTCCAGTCGTGTCTCACCCACAAGGGTGTGGTCTCCACGTTCTAGAATCAGGTACCTTTGCCATCCTGAAAGGTTGTTGTCTTACAACACAAGCAGATACTTTTCATGTGAACTTCTGATTGTCTCAAAAAATCCTTGTGGGCTTTAGAAGAGCTATGGTCAACTCTAGTTTTATTCAACAAGATTGTATTGATTAGTGACACTATACATGATACAAAACGTATTTTACTAGTAATTGAGAGCTCTCCATCTATCTATCGATCCATATATTCATCTACCCATTCATCCATCCATCCACCCATCCATCCATTTGTTCATCCATTCTGCTCACCTAACCAGCATTTATTTACATATTACATAAACCTTTGGTTCTCAAAACAAGCTGTTAGGAAGAGAAGGTGACATATTAGCAATTCCATATTATAGACAATGATACTGAGGGCTGACGCTGCAGAATGACTTGCCTTCCTAGTAACTGTGCAGAGAGCCAGGCTGTTCATGTGGACAGGGCTGAGCGCCATACTACTCTACACCGACTCTCACCATGTTTAACCAAATTGGAGTCTCGCTCCATGAGTAAATAGGAAATACAGTGTGTGTCTAACTCTATCCTTAGGAAAAGTAGACAGCACCGTTCACCATCAATATCCAATGACTTGGCAAGGTGAAACGATACTAGAATTATGTAAATTAACTATATGGCACACAGAATCTTCTAATTCTTTAGGAAGCAAACAGTGATTCTCTGCCTGCAAAGATACACATGGGTGTATCTTGTCGAATGGAAACGGAAGGATGAAGGCTTGGAGCTCCAGAAAGCAATAGTTGGGGAAGATTAACCAGGGTACAAAAGATCCATTCAGTCTTCCTTGGAGAAATTTGTCTTGAGGTAGGCCTTTAAAAGTAGATCTGGTGTGAACAGGAGGGACACTGAGTGGACTTTTCATTGGATGGAGGGAACAGTCAGGACGTTGTTGGCTAAAAAGGTGTGGAGGGTGTTTGTTTTTCTCTTTCTATCTCTCCATCCATTCATGTCTCCCTTTAGCTCCAGGTGCTCTTCGCTAGAGCTACGTGCATAAATACTTGGAAAGCAGAAGGAAAGGGAAGATTTGTGAGGACCAAACCATTGCCCAAGGATGTATTTTATACTGCAACGTCTGAGTTTTCCATGGAGGGTTCTAAGAAGTAGGCCATTCTCCTTGTCATGCAAATGTCTCTGGGACAGATGCTCAGACCTTAAGATACATCTCTCCCAATTAAACACTGATGAGACTGGTTGGAATTTTCCAGAAGCCAAAGATATGAAATTCTGATACCAAACAGTTCCTCCAATTTCTTCAAAGAACAGTCTGGTATGAGTGTATCTTGGCTGGCCGCTATAAAGACAGACCAGCGGAATTTCATGAGGGTGACACTGACACCACTGAAGCCTCAGTCCTCAGGGAAAGGTAGCAGTCTCTCCTTCCTAGAGGATCCTGGGAGTGGCAGAATGCCATCTACCCGGCTACTGCTGGGCCCACCTTTGCAAGACACCCTGCTTCTTTCATCTCAAGCTTCTCCTGACACAGAAAGACAGAGAGATCAGCTGCTGATCTCCTCATCCAAGCCCCGTTCTGCCTCCTGCCTCCTCTCTCTGGTCTTGCTTTTTCAGCTCTTCAGTTTGACTGATGGGGAAAAAATTAAATTGAATTTTCTGCCTAGAGGCTGATTCAGATGAACAGAAAAAGCAGGCTCCTGTTCATTAAGAGCCTTGGGTTAGCTTCCTTGTCTCTCAATCGACAGCAAGTTGCTGAGTCTGAAACATATTTTATTCTACAACAAGCTGGATCTTTCCAACGTCTCCGTTCATGCATTTGTTCACCCATTTCTTCAACAATCCATTCATTCAGGGACAGTATACACGCAACTGCTGGACTTGAGACCCTGAACTAAGTGCTCCATTAAAAAGATGAAGAAAGCCATGCTGGGTGTGAGGCCCAAAGTCTGGCAATCACACTGTCCTGCGGTGTCCACCATGCTGTTGACATCACACAGTGATCTCTGCAAGGGAAGATTGCGGAGAACTGCTCTCCCCCCCCCCCCCCCCCCCCGGTGATCTACTCGCCGCCATCAAGTCCATGCTGACCCATAGCAACTCTATAGGGTCGACAGGGTAGAACTGACTGTGCGACGCTCTACCTCTCTGGGGGAGTTGAAAGCCCGTACATATGGCTTCCAAAAGGTCATGGGGAAAATCCATTATCTTTCCATTTTGTTTTTCTACGAACTGTTTGAAACGTCTATAGTTAATCTGCTTTAGATTTTATGGAAGTTTTAGCTTTATGAAAAAATATTCTCAGAAACGACAGCAAGTTTCCATGAATCCCCTCTCCCCTGCATAGGGTCTTTGCTACTGCTATTACATTCGTGCGGTCCATCTGCGGTGATTAATAAACAAACACTAATGTATCATTAGTCAACAAAACCATAGCTTAGGTTTCATTCTTTGTGTTGTACAGGCTAATATGTTTTGAAAAGTACATAATGTCGTACATTCACCATTACAGTGTCACGCAGAAGAGATATCTGAAATATAATTTAAATGAATAATATATATCATGAGTATTACCTATCCTTAAATGATCTTGTAAAACAGCTCACTGAATAGCTTCTCAGGTGCTTTCATTCTGTATGAATATCGAGTTTTATTTCTATAATTATAAAATTAATGTATATTCATAACCATTTAAATATCTAGATAACCAGAAGGTACCTGGGATGAGAATTCTTTACCAAGGTGGGCTGTGATCCGCAAGGTCAGCACTTTGAAGTTCCCATCTCTCTGTGGGAGGAGGATGGAGTTTTGTACTGCTCTTGACAGATAATGTTTCATGAACTCATGGGGGAGTTGGATCCTGTCCTACAGGGCTGCTATGAGTCAGGCAGGGAGATCACTGAAAATAATGGTTCTTTCCTTGGACAGAAAATGTCTGAGGTGCTTCCAAACATTCATGGAAAAATGGAATTGCTGTAGTAGAGGAGAGGAAGAGAGGAGGCATATTGCTCTCTGGTATAGGCTTGGTCCTTGCAGAGAGGGGACATCATGAGGTTGACTATGGTAGAAAACATTGAAGAATTTTTTTCCCCCAAATTTTCCATGAAACGTTACTACACACTTTTTGAAGACCTCCTGCATTAGTTTTCTGTGGCGTTTATATCATCTGGCTTGGTTTAAACTCTGTATGGCCCATAGTTCCTTATAATACACAAAGTGTTTGCCATCAGTAAATATCTGGGAAAAATTTTTCTTGTTTATAGGAAGTGACATACAAGAGGCAATGTTTTCCTCCACAGCCAACCTCTTGATGTCCTCTCTCTGCAAGGACTGAGCCTATACCAGAGAGCAATATGCCTCTTGTCCTCTCCTCCACTACATCATGGTCTCATATCTCTTAACCAGCACGTACTCCACAGCCACACACAGAGGGCTCTCTAAATGAATCATCGGAACATCTGGAAAATATGAAAGAACACGCTCCTTTTCCTTATTGATTCAGTTATTAGCTCCTTAATTATATCAGCCTGCCAGGGGAAAAAAAAGCATCTGATAGCTGAAGAACTAAAGAGGCAACTTAATCAATGGAATATTCCACTAGGACAGGTTGTACCTAGGAATCATAAGTTCAAAGAACAATCAGAGAATATTAGGCACGTCGTGCATCACCGACCTGGGAGAGGCCATCCCACAGGGAAGTAACATGACAGCTCTTGTTACATTTTTTTTCTCTTCTGCTTAGTGGTCTCCACTCTCAGGTGTTTAGTTGTAAGACCACCACCCCCCTCTCTCTCTCTCACACACACACACACACTCACAGATTGTTGAGTTTGTGGTTGACAGACAACTTTCCATCGGTCTACATTTCTCTCCCCTGTGTACCAGGACCTCCATGAATCTCTCTTTAGAAGAACTTTCATTTTCAATATCCGTATGGGGGCTAACCAACCACAGAGAGAAGAGGCAACATGATCAACACTTTATGGGAGGTTTCTGTGTTCACTCCAAGCTCGTTGGAGCCACCGTATCTCCATGTAGGGTGAGTTGGGGCACATTTATCTAAAAACTCTCCTTGTAGATAATTAGTTTCAAATTTAATATTTAACTTTTCTGACCTCTTCCCCAACCCAAAACAACAACAAGTATGGAGCTTCAGTAACATTCTATTGAACTGGGGTAATAATGGGCTTTTGTCTTCCAAAGAGAGTGAAGATCGGTGCCAATCAAAATAAGGTCCCCACAGCTCTTTCACTGGAGGGAGAAGAGTAGAAATGGGAGAACTTGGTCGGCTATGCATATGTTCAGAGATAATCCCCAGGTTGGGGCAGTATTTGTGGTAGACAGGAGAGAACTGAAGGTCAGAGAACACTTCAGGAAGGGCCTATGGGTGCATCATTAGACAATCCTCAGGGAACACCTCTCTTGAACACAGGTGGGGGCCAGCCCACTCAAGAACCCTTTAAGCGTTGGGTACAGAACTAAGTGCCTCTGCTCTTAAATGCTAGCTTCCTTTGTCCTGTTCTTAGTTTCTGTCGAGGCAGCCCCTCCACCCATGGTGACCACATGCACACCAGAATGGAACACTGCTTAGACCTGGGCTGCCTCTATGGTTTTCAGAAGTATATTGACAAGTCTTTCCTCCCCATTCATCTCAGTCTGGAAGCTCCACTGAAACCTGCTCAGTATAATGGAAACTAATAGGGAAGTGGTGGCTACGCATCAAGTACGTCTGGCCTGGAAGTGAACAGGCATCATTGCATGGTAGGTGAGAATGCTACCACTAAACCAGAGATACCCCCCCCTTTTCTTTGTCCTTCTCACTAACCACCATCAAGCTGGGCTGACTCACAGCACCCCCCACTGGGGCAGGGTAGAACTTCCCCGGGGGGGGGGGGGGTTCTGAGACCTTAAGTAACTCTTTCTGGGAGTAGAAATTCCCATTTAACTGGGCATCTTGAATTTCATATGACAGCCTGATCTTGAACTCCCTCTCATTCCATGTCAAAGGGATCTTGATTAGAAAACATACTTCCTTCTATGATGAGTTTTGTTCTTCCTTGATATTGATGTCACCAATGGTATAAACGAATCGCAAATGATTTTACGCTTTTCCCTGTAATCAATTAATGCAATTCATTTCAACCACTTTTGTTTTGTTTTGGTTTATTGCTAGTTTCGTATAAACAGGTGCTGGCCCCCATGCTAGGGGTGATACCACAAAGATAAATAACACCAGTTTCCTGAAGCAGAAATGAGCCTTCAAGGAAAGTCAAGGGGAAGCGTGACACAATGAGGGTGGGGAGAATTGGGAGGGGAACTCAGACAAGGAGTAGTCAGTCCCACCGAGGGGCCACAGGCTGAGTCACAGGATGACCGGGAATTGGCCTGAAAGATGAGATTTCCCCAAACACTGCAGTTCACAAAGGTGAAATATTCTGGTGATTAGGAACGATGCTGGAAAGAAAACAGAAACATGATCTCATTTTCCTACAAAAGTACGATTCACTTGGCCTCAATCACTGTGCAGAGTGGTTCCACCTGCCACACCTAAAGAGACGAAGAGTAAAGACAGACAAGAATTCAAACGGTGTTTTTACCTCAGTGACTCAAGAGGCGAGGGAAGCAAGGACTCTGGGCCAGAGGGTAGGTTTGAGGATGAAAGGAAGATTCAAAATGATGTCTTGAGAGTGGAAGTTGTAAAAGCAGAGGCGTGTAGGTAAGTACATATGCATGTATCACATTCCAGATATCTCCCCATTGGAACCCCCAAATGAGGCAAGACTACAACGCCAAAAATAAAGAACTACTTTTGAAAACAAGTTCATAGAACCCCTAACAATTAAAAGTTGTTACGACGGGAAGTCCACATGACAAACAAAACAAAACTCAATGCCAACGAGTCAATGCTGCTTCATAGCGAGTCTGGGTTTCTGAGGCTGTAACTGCTGCTGCTGGGAGCAGAAAGGCCAGTCTTTCTCCCGCATAGCTGCTGGTGCCTTCCAACTGCGGGCAATGCTGATCGCAGCTCACCTTTGGAAGCACTACACCACCAGGGTCCTTAAGATGGTCAAAGATCCAATGGTCCTCAATGTTTTCCAACCAAGTCTCTCCAGGGCCGAAAGAGCAAAAGACCGCACCCATGATCTGGAGGTTTGACCGGAGCAGTTTGACAAACAAACAAAGATCCTCAAGCCTCCACGTGTCCTCCTAGAAGTCCCTGCATAGTTTATAAAGGACCCCACAGTGTATTTGTCCCTTCCTTTGGGGGGACCTTGCACGTCCTGTGGGGAGCCCTCTTTGATGACGTCCAGATCCAAACACCGTGCTCTCATGAATCTCTGTTCTCTTATTTCCTAATTTTATCCAAGTGTGATATTATAGACTTATGTAATTCGATGACTGGTTATATTTTCCTCTCTAGCTCATGGAGATATCTGCTTCAATAGTTCAGAGTGTTGAAGAGCTGTAAGAGCCCCCAGTAAGATGATTTTTTAAAAGTCCCGAGTGTTTACCTAAATGCCATAGACCAGAGAGCAGATGCAAGTGATGTATAACTCCCTGGAGCCCGCTCCTTCCCTTCTCTTGTCTTCCAAAAACATACTTTTCTTATAAAACCAAAATCCAAACTCACAACTCTCAGCAATCCTGCAGAACAGCTGCTGTGAACATGAGATGGCAGCGCTATCCGGAAGTGGAAGCCCTATCTTTCTCCTACAGAGCCGGCTAGCGGTTTTGAACTGCTGACCCTGCTAGCAAACTAACAGGTAACCACTAGGCCACCAGGGCTCCCCTTTTTGTTCAACTGGTGCTCAGAATCTCTCCTTCCCAACAAGTCATTCATGGGCAGACTAGCCTCTTTGGATCTCTTTTCTTTCTTATAATTAACACGTCTGAAAACAGTTTATTTCTTACAACACTAATTGTTTTTATTACATTCCTACAAGCATTCACTCACTACTTCAATCTCTCAGGCATCAAAACCTCTGGGCATCACCCCACCGAGCTAAGAAACTCATGAGTGAGAGGGGTCGCATCTGTAATCCTTCTTCATGTTCCCCCACAGAAATTGGCACTAGGCTACGAAAAGGTATAGAATCAGAGAATCATCAACTTTAGTAGTGGAGCGTGGCCGAGGGGTAAGCTAAGCAGTTCCTTAATGCATGGGAAATCTAAAGTTCAGAGAACCTAAGTGACTTGCCCAAAGCCATACAACTCCTAGGAAATGATGAGGCTGAAACTGCAACCCAGGGGACCTGCTTCCTCCTGGGTACTCCTTCCACTGCGCAGTGTGATCGCTTTTCTTAGCTGCTTGATTTTCAAAGAAAACCAACTCACTACAACCTCCGGAGAATAATGCCTCACTCAGGTACGCCATGCATGGATGACACCATCCCTTGAATTTATCTAGCAGCTTTATTTACAAATCATTTGTACAATTCGTTTTATCTCATTTTATACGGACGGTATTTCCTGAGGTAACACAGGCGCATAAGACAATCTGACAAACAATTTACATCGTATTTACCCCAATCCATTCTTTTGTCTCCGTAGCCTTAGTCTCTTGACCATTTTCCTTTGCAATCAGATTCTATTCATTTTTATACATTATAATTCATCAACATCTTGTATTAAGCTTGGAACATAAATGCCGCTCTTCCTCTGTGAGTTGACTTTATTTGTTCTGGCACACGCTGTCCCCGATTTGCCTGTGTCTTCTCCTTCGGCAATGGCTGCGGTTTCGCTCCTATCTTATTCTCTTGAACTCCATCCTTCAACGCCACAGCCTTTTTGCCACACCCAATGTGTCCTATTTTCCAACTTCAAAGCTGTGTCTCCTTCCCAAAGGCATGTGTCCAAAACTAATGGAAAGGATGTCCATCTCTTGGTTGGAGGTCATTTACTTAAACTGTCATCTGTAAGAATCTGAACAATAACATCGGCCTTCCATATGGAAAAAAATGAGGACTACCGACTCTTCCTCTTTGAAGCATACTTCCAGGTGAACATTTAAATAAACTAGTAAGATAAATAAATAAACTAGTTATTTTCCCATTGATACCTGGTCAGCAAATCTAACAGTTCATTCAAAACAGTATAAGAAAAAAGGTTAGGAATTACAAAGACATATGTTTAGAGGAATAAGAAAGGAACTAAAGTAATGTTTGTGGTAGGCATTTCTTTATATGGTGTCTACGTTAGTTGGCATAAATTCCGTGCGACGACTATTTCTAGCCACATATCCGGAAGAGGAACATGGAAATGCTATGGGCGCTGTGAAGCTGCCCAATGTCCCGAAGCTAATTCTGCACATCTGGGGTAGTCACCTAATCTGGTGTCAATTTAAGGATTAAGAGTGTAGGGGTGGAGTCTAGGCTGTCAATCTGGAGATAGTGAATGCGACTTCTGTGTGGGCGTGGCCTTCTCCTGAGAATTCTGGGAAATCTGGGATTTCCTCCTTGGAGGCGGAAGACACATCTTTCTCTCTCTCTCTGCTACTCCCTGGGAGACATTGCAGAAGACAAGCCACATGAATGCAACCAGACCTCAGAAGCCAGAGAAGCCACAGAGAGACCCCTGTCAGCACTGAGATGCTTACAACGCCACTGGACCAAAGACTTTTTAGCCACTGTCTTGTGATCATTCTGCATTTGGCTTCATTGCATGTGTTTCGTGAGTCTGAAGAGGACTTTATAGATTGGTATTGGACATATGGGCTAATATTGGACTTATGGACTTGATCTGGACTGGGCTGGGATGTTTTCTCGGTGTATTCAATTGCTCTTGTGTATTAACCTCTCCCTTATATACATGTGTGTGTTTATGAATTTGTTTCTCTAGTCTACCCAGACTAACATGACATCTGATTTCCAAAACTAGTGCTTCCTTTGAAAACATCAGACTGTCATTGAAAAACGAATGTTTCCAATGGAACCCCTTGGATTAGGAGAGAGCTTAAAACTATTTCCCACAAGGAACAAATGTACAAACTCTGGATGTTTGACACGGAAAACAGACCAATGAGGAATGAGTTTTATTATTCTGTGGAAAGGAAATCAGAACTTGGCAGGAGCTTTCTCACATAGTGGAAACTTCTCCAATGAGTTACGGGCCATATTTGAGCAGAACATGAGTGAACTGTTTGATTAAAGTGATGTTATCAGGAAATTAAAATGTCAGCTGAGGATTTAAACAACTGAGTTGCTGGGTCCCTTTCAGATACATGATTTTGGATTCTTCATGTGAGGAACAGAACTTCAGGAGAGAAAACAACCAAACTCACTGCCATCAAGTCTATATTGACTCCTAGTGACCCCTGTCAGATTTCCCCAAACTGTAACTGTTTACAAAAGAGTAGAAAATCCCCTCTTTCTCCTGAGGAGCTGCTGGTGGTTTCGAACTTCTGACCAACCATTCATATCAAAGTCTCTCAATGTAACCTCACTTATACCATTTTCTGATCAAGTTCCACTTTCCACATCTTTCCTAACCCTTCTAAACTTGACCTTGGATAAATGTTGTTCTTCTAACTTCAAATGGTGGATTATTCTCAGGTGCCCACACCTCACTAGCACCATTGTTCCTCCTTGAAACCTGTTTATCGTTTGGGTAAAAATCAAACTGCCGAGAGAGTTCCGTTCCAGACCTGATGGGTGACTAAGGGTCACAGTGTCAGGGTTTCACCAGTCTTTATCTGACTAGTAGGCTTGATTTTCATTATTATTTCCTTTTAAATGTTTTTTTGCTTCCCCCCACAATTGTATCCCACACTATCCGGGGTCTTCTGATATGATCCCTTACAAAGCAATTGGTAGTGGAAGTCAGGCACAGTCTAGTTCATTTGGGCTCAGGGTTGTGGATCAACGCATTGCTTCCACGTCCCTTTGTTTGGTTGGGTTTTCTTCACTCTTCTTTCCTCCAAAAGGGGAGAGACCCATGGCTGCAACTTAGGTCGCTGCTAAAGAGCTTTCATACCCTCAGAATATTATCCTTATAGACTATGCTATGGCATTTGGTCTTGGTGCCACCCACACTATGGTCCTCGGCACCCAGATCCAGTTTTTTTAAACACTTTGAGGTGTTTATGTCTAAATTTTCCTGACTTTGCCATACCGCATTTGTAGATATATATTTTAACAAGGTGAAATATGCTTGTACAAATATGCTCTGTCAGACATACATATATATTTGTGTGTGTCTGTGTGTGTATATATACTGCCACTATCTTCTGGGATCGTTAAGTTTTGTGTCAACTATGCTGCACGAAGATTTTCAGTGATTTGGCAGTTAACTTCTAGTAATACTTCATGACCTGACCTGACACAGTGTGATCACAATCAATCAGCTGTGAGAAGATTAAGATGGGATGCAACAGCCTTTCTCAGTGCACAGCCTTGATGTAATCAACTGAAATCTGGTCTCCTTTCTATATAAGTGGACACTGTGGGGAAGCTTGCTTGTCTTTTGCTGGGTATGGATCCTGCATATGACTCATTGACCTCCAGTTCTTTGAACACCTATTATTATGAGTCAGTGACCTGCCATAGTGTCTGTTTATCCTGGAAGCCATTGATGACGCTGAACATGGATCCCTTGACTCTTCTGTCACAAGATTGACCTAAGGAAGTTGGATTGATCTGCCTCTACAGACACCAGCTTGTACTCTCCCTGAAGCCATGGGCGTTAGAAGCTTCTGGTCTAACATCTGATCCAAGGACTTTGCATCTGGTGAGATTTGAACTCGCCCACTTCTACAACCATGTGAACCATTGTACTGATATAACTTTTCCACTATATAGTTATCTGTAAACATCACTGGCTTTGCTTCTCTAGAGAATTCAGCCTAAGCCACCTTCTCACATCTGTTCATCCTGTGTGTCTATCCTTGCATCTACTCATAAATCACCATTATTGCAGCATGGTGCACATAACATATTTACCTGTATCATCTTTGACTCCTGAACTTTAAGTGTTAAGTTTGGAGTAGTTAGTTTCACATACCAGCTAGCTGATTCATGGGCCCATACGTAAGTCCTTGCTCTACCATAACCCAAGTTGACTGCTATAAGGAAAACTTTAAATTCTTTCATCTCAACCACTTTAATAACTGTGAGGAGGGGCCTGCTCCAGAACAGCATTTCTAAATTTTTTTTAATTAAAAAAAACAAAAGTGTTTATTGGCACTCCAATTTTAAATTTTAGATTGAGGTAGTTAGTTTATTGTGCCAACCTGGCTGATAAACACATGAGGGATTAATGGAAGGGCAGAGGGATAAATGGCTCAGTGAGCCTCGCCTTTCTAGTTCTCGGGTCTCTTGTGTGATGGGTGGACCAGGATGCAGCTGCCTTAGCCAGTTCCTGCTTCAGCTGGCAAGACTCACTTCCTGCAAGACATACTGGAGGAGAAGCTGCATGGACCTACCCTGATGCAGCCCTAGGTTCTGGAACAGCCGTGTGGAGACCCCTGCCAGTGCTGAGATGCTTACACACCCACTGTTTCGGCTTTCCTCCTGCAGTTGGCATCATTGTGTGTGTTTTGTGAGATGGAGGAGGACTCTGTGGATTGGTGTCGGGCATATGGGTAATGTTGGACTTGTGGGCTTGGGAAGCACTGGGTTGGGATGTTTTCTTGTTGCAAACTCACCCTTTATATAAAACTCTCTCTTATACATGAGTTTCTGAGGATTTGTTTCTCTAATGTACCCAGACTAATACATAGCTCTATCCATGCACCTTGTCAAAATGTGTATTCCAAGCTCTATATCCAGAAGATTTGATTCCATGGACCAGAAATAAAGCCCGTCCATCTGTATGTTAATAGGCTAACAAGTGAGTCCAACGTAAATGCCAAGGAACAGATACTGAGAAACTTTGTGCGATAAAAATCTTAAGAAAATCTCAGCATTTGTCTCTCAGGTCATGTCTGTGTCTTCAGGCCACCCCTCTCCCAATTGAAAGCACAGGACCTTCCATCAAATTCTTGGAGTTTCTCAGGGAGGAGAGCGTCACACGATTCTGGTAGGACCCATTAGAGTTAAGTGACGTCATCTCAAGCCAGAGACCATTGACTGCTGGGAACCACTCCGAGTTCCATCACAGAAGCCACAGCCTTTAGGAGCCAGGCAGTCTGTTTGTACTCCAAGCTGTCCCTTTAACTGGCAATGCGGGAACACGATTAGATTGCAAAAAAGCACAGCATCGGCTTAAACACACAGTGACAGCTGGACTGTGTTCCCTGAAAGTACAATGCATTTATTACACAGATAATTAGGCTGCTCTCTAGATACAAAAGTGATATGGTTTGTGCATTAAGCAAAGAGGACCTATGGTAGCCCGGCCACCCCTTGCCCAGAGCCTCACACAGTGCTGATCCAGGTTTGTGAAATGGGGTGGGGAAAGCAGGCAGCTGCTGTTTTCTCTACAATTCCTTGGTTCCTGGTTGAATGCGTCTGAGTCAGAGGGTGTCAACTCTGCATTAGAGTCCCCTGGGAATTTTAAACAAATGTTTGAGGCCCACCCCTGGAAAATCTAAGTAAGACTCAAGCCTGGCCATAGGGGTTGGTAAGGTCTAAACAGAGCTCGGTACCATCTGTCTAAACACAGGGCTGGGCAAACTACCTGTGTTTGAAATAAACCTGCCTGGAAGGAACACCGCCATGCCCCCTTGTGTAGAATGAAGTTGTTGGGACAGAGGCCGCGTGGCTGGCAGGATCTTTAGAATGCAGTCCTTACGGAGGAAGTGCGCTGTTCCGTGAGTCTCACTACCACAAAGGGATCGTGGAGGGAGAATTTTATCCTGCGTGAGACCTGACACGCTTTCACATCCTCCTCTGCTCGGTTTATTAAAGCCTGGCGTGTAACACCAGGAGGCCAAAGTGCATGCTAATGATAAGAACGGACATGGAAGAAGGATTTCTTCTGTGTCAGGTCATTGGATAAGTGACTTTCACCGTCCCTTTGGATGCCCACAGTTACCCTCTCGAGGTGTTATGTTTATCTTCATTTTTACACCGAAGAAAACTTGGCTTTGAAGAGGACTGAGGAACTGGCCCAAATACACAGAATAACTATGGAGGAATAGGATTCAAGCCAAGCAGTGTGGTCCCACAGTCCATGTGTGTAAACATGACACCAGCTGGCAGCTCCAAAGTGGAAATATGCAACTTCAGAACACGCCTGTCGTGTGAGCATGGGGGGTGGGGGGAGGCGCTGTGGTGGGGGAGGGTGGTGTTGCTAATGCAGACCACCTCAGTGGGCCCTAGCAAGCTTGACAATCGGTACAATGCACAAGAAAGTGCAACTAGCTGACAGGCTGAAAGTACTCTTTTAATTAATATTTTCCGGAGACATCCATGATTGTATTTCATTCATTCATTAAGCGATGTGTTTTTTCAGTCGTGGAGTGAGCACGGTCCATGAGCCACACATGGTTCTAGGTTCTGAGATAAACCAGACAACAGGTGTTGGTGGAACATAGTTTGCTGATCCTGCCCAAGACAAGATTCCTGACTTCAGGGTTTAGATGGTAGGGAGGAAAGGGGATGGTAAACAAATGTAGATGTATATATTATACGTGGGTGAATAGTGTCCTCCTGAATTCATGTCCTTCCAAGAATTTCAGATCATGACTTGACTTGGCGATAGGATCATCGAAGAGATAAGCAGTAAATGCGAGGTGATTCACATGGGCTCTATCTAGTAGAATGGGGTGGCGTCCTCCTCAGAAGGGGACAACAGTCACAGCATTGGGCACAGTAAACTTAGGTGGTGAATGTAAAGAGGTGGGCAGGGATTGGGGTTACACCCCCTAAAGCCGAAGAAATCCTGAGGCTACCAGAAGCTGGAAAAGCCAAGGATGACGCCTTCCTTAGAGACCTCGCAGGGTTCCACGGCGTGGAAAACACCTTGGTTTAACCTTCACAACAGTGAGAAGGAAAATGTCTCTTCTTTTACATCAGGCAAGTTTGTAGGAATTGTACGGATGCTCTAAGAAACTAATATTTGACATAGATAAATAGATGGATGGATGGGTGGGTGGAAGCATAAAAGGACAGGAAGACAGACCTATTGCCAGCTGCTGTCAGATGATTCATACTCTTGAGAACACCAAGGGCGCAGAGCCCAATTGCTCCATCGGCTTTGTAAGGCTGGGGCTTTCCCCAACCCCATTGCCAGGGTTGTCTCCTGGGACACCTCTGGGCTGGAACCACCAACCTTCCGGTTAGAAGTAAAATGCTTGACCATTTCTGCTACTCTGATAAAGATCCTCAAACTGGCTGCCACTAAGTTGATATCCATGCATGTGGACCCTGTGTGCGTGCGAGTAGTACTGGGGCAGCAGAAGGCCAGGCCTAGCATAGGAGGCCTCTCTGGGTGGACTCAATCCTTCAACCTTCTGGCCAGCTGCTGAGCACAGCAATCGTTTGCAGCATGCAAACAAACAAGACCTGCTGCTGGGGAGAGAATGGCAACTAAGAGAACCGACTAGAACTGCCTTTTGTAGGGTTTCTGTTAGGAAGTAGACGGTGGCATCTTTCCTCCCCAGAGTAGCTGGTAGGTTCAAACCACGCGCTTCATGTTAGCAGTAAGTGGTGTAGCCTCTGTGTCACCATCAGGATCTCTCTCTCTCTCTCTCTCTCACTCGCTCTCTCTTTCTCTCTTTCTGTCTCTGTCTCTGTCTCCAAGTAGCTGCGAAAAAGAAAATGAAAGGTGTTAATAGGAGGGTGCATGAGAAGGGTACTGGTTTCGAGCCTGCAGTCAGGGCAGACATTTCCGAGGAGCTGACTTGCCAACAAAGGCCTGGATGTGACCAAAGAGCAGACCTTGTTACCATCTGACGGAGGAGGGACCAGGGATGAAAGAACAAGCAGCAGGTGGGCACTCAAGTCTGGGGAGCCAGCAGGCCAGTGCGAGAGGTGCAGAGGGAGAAAGACAAGAGGACACCCTGAGAGATGAGGTCCCAGGAAAACTGGGAATAAGATCATGTGATGTGTGTGCTTTCCCCAGAATGGTCCTGGTCTCTCTGTACTCCGGAGGAAAGTATCCCGAGGCATTCAAGGAGGAAATGCTGTGGTCTGATTGAGGATTCAAAGCGAACTGACAGCTCTCTCAGGACCACCACGTGATGCACAAGGTTAAGCATTAGGTTGCCAACCTCAAGGATTTAAACCCACCAGCTGCTCCACCGGAGAGAGACCACTGTCTGCTCCTGTAAAGAATTCATTTCTGGAGCCCTAAGAAGCAGGGCTGCTCTGTCCACTGGGGTCTCTTTGAGGTGAAACAGCAGTGGTTTGGGGTTTATTGTGAGGACAAATCACGGGGTTCAACTGGGAAGCCGTAAGACCAGAGAAGATGGTGCTGTGGTGGTCCAAAGAAGACGGCTGTTGGCTGGAGCTTGTGGAGGCTCAGCGCAAAAAGCGGGAGGTGAAGACATGTTCGTAAGGAATGAGCCGTCTGTGAGCCTGTAGGAAGTAGAGGTGATGCGGGGCTCTCTGAAAGGCAGGGCTTCAGCTACCAAATTACAGAGGAGCTGAGAAGGGAGCAGCCTGGGGATTGGTGTTCAAGGTCAAAGGGTTGGTGCTATATAGGTTGTGGGTTTTGAGGAAAAGAGGACCCATGGAGGAATCCAGGGTTTGGGGTCTGTGGAAATCCCCAAGAAGATGATATGAAGAACTGAAGACATGCATCTATTCTTCCCCCTCCGTTTTTTGTTTTTTTTAATGAGAAGAGAAAAGGTGAGAAAGAAGTGTCAGGCATCCGTTATGCCTTTATAATCAACCTCCCGTAGACTCTGCGAAATGCCAAGGATGGAACAAAAGCGGGATTCCGCCACCCAGGAACAGCTTGAAGTCAAAGGCATGAAAAGAAAACCGGTAATATTAGTATCTTTAATTTGGTTTATATTCTGAAGCCCGGGGAATACCAGGCGGTGCCTGAGGCAAGACAGAAAGCTCAAAGGCGTGAGATCTAAAACTCCTATTGGATAGCAACTCCAGTTTCTCCAAAGACTGAATGGGGACAGAAGGAGTTCACTGAGCTCAGAAATACAGCAGCCAAGGATCACAGCTCAAGTAGTCTAGCCGGGCTGCACCAACTAAGCCCTCGGCTCCTAACTGAAAGGTCATGGGTTTGAGCTTACCCGTGTTCCTCTGGGAGAAAGACCAGGAAAACTGTTCCCATTAAGATTACAGCCTAGAAACTCCTGTGGGCAGGTACTCCTCTGCCCTCTGGAGTTGCCATGTGTTGGAATCGAATGGACAACACAGGCCAACAAGAAGGCTGACGTTCAAAGAGTGCCACTCCTTGAGACACAAGGGATCATGAGAGAGCAGTCAGACAGGACAGGTCCATAGTCCTCAGACCTGTAACTGCCCTCTCAGTGGTGAGCCTCCACCCTCAGCTGCTGAGTTTGCTCCAGAAGAGGTTTTGGTTGGGAAATCAGGCTTCCAAATGGTCCTTTCTGGTTCCGCCATGGCTAATGAAGCAACAAGCAGACCTCAATCTGTAAACGTGGGTGTGTTTGATTGATAACTAAAATGGACAACGTCTGTGTGGATGCCCTGCTAGAAACATAGCCTCCCTTTTTTAAAACAAGGGCAGCATGCCTGTCGCAAAGCAACCACCTCACTTGACCGGGACCCGCAGGGTTGGACACTACAGTGCCACCTCCACATCGCCAGCCATCATTCAACATCCCACATGGGGCTCTCGAAAGGGCTCGCCACGCCTTCTGCAGGTCTTCTCTTTCCAAACATAGGCTCCTAATTTTTCCAGTTCTGGTCATCTTTCAACTACAAGCCCACTGTACACATGCATGTCTGCTCCTTTCGCTGCATCAGCCAAGGCAGACTGCATTGCGCAGGCTCTGCAGCCCTACTGGAAAGCGTCAGAACTCACTCTCAGGGAGAGAACCCAACAACCCCAAAGCCCTGATGTGAAGGAGCAGCCTCTGGGAACCAAGAAAGCCCACGTTTCTCTGAGGCTTGAGCAGGGGCTGCTGGAGGGAGCCCTCGCGCGAGGAAAATCCTTGTTGCTGGCAGGATGCTTTCTTCGTGGGCTCTTGTTTCTAAGTCTCTAGTCCCAGAACCAAGGGTGACAAAACTGAAAAATAAGACACAATCCTGTCTCTTATTCCCCTCAGTACTGCGGTTAGAGGCCAGCATTTTCAAAAAGAACTCACTCTAGAAATCCAAGAGGGAAATAAACACAGAACATATAAACACGGTACACTTGTTGCACTCCCAAAGCTGAGGTCGCTGGCCCTGCAACAGTTTCGACTGTTCCTTCTCAGGCACATGGGCCCTGTGTTGTTATACATGCCATCTGAACAATCCCTGTGCAGAAAACGCCTCGATTCAATGCCCGAGCAGGCAGCGCGCATGTACACGTATATTCATGTACCTCCTTCGGTGCCTTGCTTCGAGCAGAGTGCCTGAACTGGGAGCTCTATCCCAGTGACGGTTTAGGGAGGAAAGGAGTAGGTGTGAGGATGGTGGGAGCTCCCCTGGGCAAACGAGGTAAAATGCATGTCCCTTTAGATAGAGAACAGCAAAAACACCGGTCTGGCACAGGTCTGATGCCCTCTTTTCCACCTCCCCATTGGCCCCTGTTCCATTGCTGGGAATGTCCCAAGAAATCAATGCAGGTGCTCCCTCTGAAGCTAGTAGCCCTGACAAACCACCATCACCCCTCCACCCCACCCCAGCCCACTGGCATGGACCTTCCAGTTTCAAAGACTGGTAAAGCACAAAAGTCAAGTGGCCTCCTGGCTACTCTCATGGACACAAGAATGGCAACCTGTGCAGCGCCCTTTGCAGCAGGTCAGCAGAACTCCTCGCCAAGCTGAGCACATGTCCATATGGTCACCCCTCACTCATAATTCAGTTTTGTGCTGCTGTCTACCACATGTGGCGTGCATGTCACCTGTGGCCATTGAGACCCCTCTCTGCCATTTCTTCTTCCGTTTCTTGGCTTAGTCTGGTTGCACAAAGAACGCTGAATGCTGACAGTGTTTACAGAGTCCAACGACAAAGGGAAGGATAATTAGGCCAGGGAAGAGGAAGCTGGCTGCCCCCTGAAATGGCATCTTCTCACCTCCTGGCCATAGCGGGTAAGCATATTAGAACTACTGTGCATGCCAGTCAGCTCTCGCATTTCCAACTGGGTTTTATATTTTTAGAGTTCCTTGCTGTTTTCCTCCCATCCTGTCCCCATCTAGAGTTCCTAATTTTGCCAGGAAACTTAAAAAAATCTATTTTCCATTTCATTCTCACTGCATTCTTCAGCGACCACAGAGATGCTTTGGACTGACTTCCCCCTGCTCCCCACCCCTCCCGTCCCACTGTCCCCAGGCAAAAGACACACATTCCTATTGGACCCATCATTTGGATGTGCTCACTCTCTGTGGCATGATTTATAGAAAGGCAGCCTCAATTACAATTTATCTTCCTCCTTGCATAGACTAAAATGCTGAAGCACAGAAACGCCAAGATGGCAGGGTACAGAGCCTCCAATTCACACAGCTTCCTGCTGAAAGCCCCAGGCACCAAAAAAGCTGTCCTTCCAAAAGCAATGACTCAATCCATCAGTGCCAGAGACAGGGAGGCCAGGGGCTGTTTTCCTAATGCCAAAAAGTGGCCCCACCACCGTGGTCCACCTCCCTCAACCACCACTAAGTACTCTCTGCTCGCGTTTCCACTGGCCTCCGGAGAGGTCTGGGCCAGCACTGGTGTGAGCCAAGCAGTCTCAAGAACAGCCATGCATAGGTGACAGAAATTAGGGGATTAAAACAAATCTGTATATGTGCTTCTATTTCCAGCCCTTGTTTGCACAGGTTGATAGAGATATATCTTTTATAAAAGAAACCATTAACTAGAATGAAAACAAATAGACCCATTTATCTACACTCCGATTTAATTTTGCTCTGTTGAGACTGGTGAGAACTCCCCAACCTGGTGAGTTTCTGAGACTAAAACTTTTGGAGGGAGTAGAAAGCCCCATCTTTCATGCAAGGAACGTTAAAAATAGGTCATCCCTTCAGAGTCTCATTGGATCTTCCCATTAACTCGCTTGATGTTTTTCAGGTTACTCTTGACCCTCCCAGTTTGCTGCAAAGTGCCTGGCAGCTTCAAAGCTTTGGAAATGAATAGCCAGGGTATAATGATTAGTTTCTATCTACCTGAAGCAACAGACAAAGATTCAAAATAGGAGGACCAAATGTTGCCACACCAACAAATGCCTCCTTTTCCCATGAGATCAGAACTGGAAGGTGCCTAGCTATTACCACACATTTCGAACAAAGATTCTAAAGACTCCCAATCAGAAACTCAGGAAGGCAACAGAATTTAATTCCTCACGGCATCCAAATTTTCAGGAGCCAATTGATCATCTCTAACTATGAAACCATAAACCAAAAAAAATATCCCAGGAAGCCTTCTTTACACCAAACACAAGTCTCTTTAACTCAAACAACTGTCCAGGTGGTCCCCGACTGGAACAGACAAAGGACTTCGTCGTAGGTCCGCTCTGGCAAGAGCTGAATGCCTTTCATCATCACTGTTTTTATAAGTCTGAGTTTTGTTTGTCTTGGAGGTTGGCATGAGAATGATACCACCAGAAAAGCACACGCTGGAACATCCTATGAAGTACTTATTACTAATGATACGATGTATCCCAACCCCCAAACAAACAAAGTTATATGTGTGGTTTGAATGGACCATAGGTCTGGGGCTATCTGGGGAGCTGAAGTCTGAAGGAATGTTTGCCATGAGCATTTGCTCTTGGAGAGAATTTACTAGATGGGATCCAATTATTAACAGCAACTGGAAAGGTTAGATGCATAGCTTCGGGGTTAGTGACTTTATGTCAGTAGTGAAGGAATAAATTGGAAAAGAAAGGTGGAAATAGCTGGACAATTTGAAGAATGTTAGCAATATCATGGTTGAATTAGTATGTGTTTATGGGTGTGCCAAATGAATCACCCTAAATTATCCCATCTCAGGGAACATTACTATAATTATTCATTATTAGAATTATTTATTAATAAACAGGAAGTCTCTCAGAGTTCAGGTAGGAGGAAAACAGAGTGGTTGAACTTTGTACGGCAGTGACGAAGGGAAAAGCATTGAACTGATGGATTGGTTTGATTGTAATGTGCTTGTGTGCTGATGGATCAGTGGACACTGCCTGGGTATCTAGCAGCGACAAGACTCTGCAGGGCTCACTGGGCAGGCAGGCGGCTGAGACATGAGCCCTCTGCATGAGCAGCTTATGATCTGACTGGGAGAGTGCGATGCTTGCACAGTTGATTTTTGAACAACATGAGTTTGAACTGCAAGGACCTATTTAGAGGAGGATTCCTGCCCCTCTCCCCCTCTTCACGATGTTATTGAAGTGAATTCAAGCTTTTTGAGCATCCTCTCTCCGGGAATTTAACTTTGTAACTGAGAAAGACAAACTCCTCCTCCAGAGATTATTACCAAGATGGCCTTCTAAGGGAATGCTCCCCACCCTGGAGCACACAGCAAGAGCAGTAGGACCAAAGAGGCTGCATACACGTGGGCCCAGGCAGTAGAAACTCCTGTTATCCAAGGGCCCACTGTATTCGTGGTCCCCGTGCTAGGCTGGGGCCGGGGTGGAGGACGTGAGGATCACGGGAGTCCAGAGGAGAAATGGAGATAGTCTTCTGAGGGGGTGATGTGGGAGATGGCAGGCCAATGGGAAGGGCCTAAAGCTATCTGTCACAACACAGAGGCCGGGTACTATAAAGGGCATCAGAGCGAGGGTGAATGTCAAGAGTAATCTGGGCAGTATGTTTGTGTGTGTGCGTATGCCATGAGCCAAATCCAGCTTTTGTTGTTTGCCGAGGATGGTATCTTTTTTGAGAAAGGAAGGCGGGGACGGGGGGGGGGGTGGCTTGATTTATTTTTAAAGCAAAAGTGCTAAGAGAGCATGTTTAATGAATTGGAATGCCTTTAGGGAGGACATGTGCACTCCAGTTTGCCACATCGATCCTTATTTGTATTGTCTGCTTGTCCCTAATATGCATTTGAGTGTGTACCTATGGGGTAGAGGGCTTGTATGGAGGGTGGGCAAAAGGTACAGTCGTGGAATTATGGAAGGACATAATTCTATGTCTACAAGCGTATACTTTATCCTGACAGCAAGAGAGACTGTCACTGGAGATTTGGTAACTTGTTTGATAGTCCTTGTTTTCTTGCTCCCAGTAAGCTAATGGCATGGGATCCCTCCCTCTCTACCTATTTAAAAGGATGTGGCTGGCACTGTCCCCCATCCCCACTCTGAGATCAATGTCAGCTTTTAATCCAAGACTAAGACAACTCAGAGGCACTGGTTTAGTGGTGGGCATGTGGTGCATTCACAGGCAAATCGAGTTAATCCCAAGTCTTTTTAAGGCAGTTGGATTGACATATAATTGATAGACCATACATTTCAATAGTTCAATCCTATTCCAAAGAGTTGCCTAATCATCACCACAATCAATTTTAGGACATTTCTTCTTTGTACTTGCTGTTGTTAATTTCCCATTTACTTCCAACTTCCCCTGTTATGCCCCTAGGAAATGATTAATCCAGTTGCCGTCTTTATAGATTTAAATACAAAGAAAAACAAACGCTAAAACAACCCAACAATAATGATGAAATAAAATAAAGCCCTCCATTGAAAACAAAGAAGAAATTATTTTAAAATAGAATGATTACACAATGGATCAAGAGGGGAAATCAAATGGCAAGATGTCACATTTTGAGCTACCTCCAATTGCAGTAACCTGTCCTACAGTGCACACTGTCTGGTAACTAGGACCTTCCCATCCCTGGACCTTTATCTAAAGGAATTCACCAGAGACTCGACTCATTGGAGGAGACTGTAAAGAGGCTTTGGTTTTTCATTTCCATCCACAGACTTCTGCAATCCAGGGGTTCGGAATTTAAGTTGTAAAACTGCTCCCTCCTCTGGATTTAGATTTTATTATTTACAATCCTTGGCTCACATGGGCTGGTGTGCTTTTTCCATGTGGACTTTGCTTATGCCTCTCTCAAATGGCTGCTTGATTGAAGGCAAGCCTTAAAACCCCGGACACTATTCTTTCAGGGAGCTGGGTACCATCTGTTTTCTTTACCACAACTTTGCTTGACACCCTTATCTCCAGAGATCTCTTCATGAGAGCAAGTGTTGAGCAAGACCATGTCGTAATGACTAGTTGCTCATTGATTGGGGCTAAAATGGAGTGCAAGCTGAAAATCCACTCATATATCTATGGTTGATATATCTATCCCTAGTTCACTTTAGAGACATAATTATTATTTTGTTGCAGAACATTATAATCTCCATGAGGCATAGGATGATTCTACTGATATTACCATGCATTCAGCCAATGGACGTTAAAACACTGTTGGGAGAAGGAAAGTATACGTGTATAGGGCATGTTTTATTTTTATACCAAAAGACATGGGTTGTTGATTTGTACAGATTAACAACTTAGACGATGGGACATTGTTTTCACAAACAATGAGGCCGGCGAGAGGTCAGAACTTTCATTTAATGCTCATTCACAAAGGAAGACCTATGCCTCTGTACTAACATACGTCATGAAAAGGCACAGAAAGCATGACAATAGCAACCATGGTAGCCTTGAATTGCTATTTCTTGAGCACCCTCAGAGCAAGCATTTGGAACCAGAGTCTAATGACTTCCATGTTCATTGCCCTGGGATAGTAGTCATCTGCTTTTTCTCTCCAGGGAGTAGTGCAGGGCACCCATAATTTCTCTTAGGAAACAGCCACGTGCCTAGGTCTAACACAAGAGGGAACCAAGTTTCAGCAGATGAAGTGTGAAGCCAAACCGAGAAGCATTCATCCTGCGGAACAAATGAACCTTTGGGAATATCAGGATTCTTTAATGTGCAGTACTGATGAAGTAGCGTGCTGTATGCTAGAACTTCTCACATGTTGTCACCATTGTGATTCTGTCCCCCGCATCAATAATAACAATAATACCAGCAAAACACTTCCCCCTTTCAAATTGGTCCGGGCCATTGAAAGGCCAACTTGTAACCACTCTGTTCTCTTGCCTAGCAAACTTCTGTCGATTGGCTGATCCAACCACATGCCCTGGTTCACAGACTTGGTTTCTGATGCTTGAATCTGCAGAGAAGACTTTTAATGGTTGACATGATCAGGAAGTAGGGAACGGTTTCTCTATTCCTTGATTGATTCTTGATCGAGTCCTGTGAATCAGTTAAATAGGTCTGCCCATCTAAGGTCGGGCCTTGCCTCCAGTCCACCCTGGACCACCGTGTGTGACCCTCCAGTACACTGCACACGCCCAGAAGTACAACCATTTCATGCAGAGACCAGCAGAAGAGACGGATGGCTCCCTCAAACAAAATAAAGAAAGAAGAAGAACGGGTCCTCTTCATTATCCCAACAAGTCACCTTGATAATTACCCGACTCGGCAGGAGAAAATATCACTAGCACGGGAGAACAAGCACAACGCAATCTTTAAGTGAGACGTAATGGAGTTTCTTGCAGTACATCAAAGTCCCTGTTACAGAGGCTGTCTTCCAAATGAGAACACAGCTCTGCTGATTCCAAGAGTCAAATCAGCTTAAATACATCTTTCCCCGGAGGCAGTTTTCAAGATTAATAATATTGCAGACGTCATGGTTCTAGAAAGCAGTTTTTCCCTTTCCTGCAGCCTGGAATAACATTTATTTTGTGAGCTTTGAGCCGGGCAGTCATCCATTCCCCCACAGACACAGTGAGTCAAGAGACTAAGCAACCTTTGCCAGAGACAAGGTCCTGAAGTGGCAGACAGAAGTGACAGTGTCTTCCAGTCAATCCAGGAGGCCCCTGCACGGCTCTGTCTTCTACTTTAATCATTCATATCAAAAGGAACACCACAAGGGGTGGTCATAGTTTGAAAAATAATTTGCTTTCAGAGTGGTAGCTCTTTTTTTTTTTTTAACTGTTGTTGTTTTCAATCAGCTATTAAACAGAAGAGATCATGCTGTGTGCTTTCAGCGCTACAGTTTCATCCAGTGCTGGGCTTGAGCTTGCGAAAGCTCCTGTGATATGTGATACTAATGAAAACATATGTGTAAGGTGCCCTCCTTCGGGCAATCAGTTGCTAACGCAAAGGTGGATAGTTCAAACACATCTAGTGTCTCCGCGGCCTTCAGTCCCCATAAAGATGGTTGCTGGGCTGGTGCTAGTCGGTGTCAAGTCGGTTCAGACTCATAGCACCCTGAAGTGCAGCCGAAGGAAACCCTGTCCTGTCTTGTGTTTTACTCCCGATTGTTCTCATGTTTGAGCCTCTTGCTGCAGCTGCTGAGTCAGTCCATCGGGCCGCGGGCCTTCTAGCAATGCTACAGGGTCGCTCTCCTCGGTCGTAGAGGATCACTACGATTTGAAATTGCCTTGTCGGCACAAAACAACCAGAACAACCTGAGCTCCGTTCATGAAACAAGTAAAATAAAGCCTGGTGTCTCTACAACCAAAGTGAAGGAGTGGAAAATCCCCCCTAATTGCCAAAGACGGACATGTGGCCACATTTGACTATTGTCGCCTCCTTTGCAAAGTAATTCCCCAGCCCCACTCCCAGGCATCTACCTCTAAACATAAAATGTTAGTATCTTTTGCTTCTGAAATATCTAAATATGGTGACGTATTGGATCAGACCTGGCGTGATTTTTATTCCCTCATTCAGTATTATGTTTGTAAGATTTATTCATTTGTTCCAAGCAGTTTTGGCTCATTCATTTTAATGGCTGAGTCACCAGTCACCATGTTGATATAACACAATGTCTGCATCCATTCTATCAATGGGTAATTGAGTTATTTCTAACTTTTTTGGCTATAGCAAGTGATTATGTATACACGTTCCTGGACACCTTGGAAAACATTTCCCCAGGATTTGTACATAGTTGCTATGTCGTGTGGAGTCAGTGTTGATTCACAGAGACTCAATACATCCAAGGATTTCCTAGGCCTTAATCTTCATAGGAACAGATCGATCAGCAGAACCCCCCTCACCCCCACCCAAGCAGCTGCTGGTAGGTTCCAATGACTGTCCTACAGGTTTATGACCAAGCACTTAGCCCTTGCGCTACCAGGGATCCTTGTTTTGTACTTCCCTCACTCCTCTCATGGCTAGGGAGTCAATTCCGACTCACAGGGATCTTAGAGTACAGAGTGGATGGTGTGTGTTTCAAAAGATACAAATCTTCATGGGGACAGTCTCTTCCTTCTCCCATGAAGCGATCGTTCCTTTGAAAGGCCGACTGCGTGGGTAATGGTTCAACTTGTAACCACATCGCCAGGGCTCCTTGGTCTCTCCCTCACAGCAGACCCGTCCACTGTAAGACTGGCACTTTTGTGGTGTTACAGTTACGGTCTTCATTTGCATGTCAGTAACAGCTAGTGAGATTGGTCATATTACCATGATTCTTTTCTATTAGTATTTCCTCTTAAATGCTATGGCATTCTTTTTTTTTTCTTGGCTTCTGTTAACTTTAGCTTATATTTTGCTTATGTATTTGTAAAAGTTCATTATATAAAATACAGATCTTTTTCTTTTATAAGGCACATATATTGACAACATCTTCAAGTCTGGCTTATCTTTGTGTCTATCCTTCTTTGTATCTTTTAATGACCAACCACACTTCACTGTCATAAACTTGAACTGATATCACTTTAATTTACTCCATTTATGGGTAGTATTCCTTGTGTCTTGTTTATGAAATGCTTTTCTTTCCAAAGTGAAGAAAAATGTCCAAAATTTTCTTCTCAAGGTTAAACTTTTGCCTTTCACACTTCAGCCTGAACTCTACCTAGACTTTTGGTTTTGTATCTATTAAGATGCACAGATCCAAATATATTTTGTCTTTATGTATTTCAGAGTGTCCCAGCACATAGTAATTTCATAATCAATTCCATGCCTGCTGTTGAACCAGACCAACTTTTACACACACACACGTATATGTGTGTTTATATTATATATATATATATATATATATACTCATCATTTATGTTTCGTACATATCTGTTTCAGGGCTCTATGTGGTGCACTACCTATCAGTTTGCCCATGAGTGTGTAGGCATACTCTAGTCGTCTAGAATAAAACTATAATTCTACAGTCAGTTTTTATATTTGATATAAAGTTTATTGTGCCAACATGGCCGATAAACACATGTGGGGTTAACCTGCTCCAGAACAGCATCTCTTAATTTTTTTAATTAAAAAGAAAGCGTTTTATTGACATTCCAATTTTAAATTTTTATTGAGGTAGTTAGTTTATTGTGCCAACCTGGCTGATAACAGATGTGGGGTTAATTGAAAGGTGGAGGGATAAATGGCTCCGTGAGCCTCACCTTTCAAGTTCTCGGGTCTCTTGCTTTCTGATGGTTGGACCAGAGTGCAGCTGCCTTAGCCAGTTCCCTGCTTCAGCTGGCAAGGCTCACTTCCTGCAAGACATCCCTGGGGAGATGCCCCATGGACTTAGCCCGATGCAGCCCTGGTGCTGAAGCAGCCTTGTGGACAACCCTGCCAGCACTGAGATGCTTACGCATTCACTGACTCGGCTTTCCTCCTGCAGTCGGCGTCATTGTGTGTGTTTTGTGAGCTGGAGGAGGACATTGTGGATTGGTGTCGGATATATGGGTTAATGGTGGACTTGTGGGCTTCTTATTGTGCGCTTAATCTTTATATAAAACTCTCTCATACATGAGTTTCTGTGGATTTGTTTCTCTAAAGTTCCCAGACTAACATAATATTCAATAAGCCAAAGTATGTATCCTACAGTCAATGCAGGCGTCATTAGGGTTCAGGTGATTCTGGTTAATTTGTGCCCATTCACTAGCTTCATGGATTAAAGAATCAACTTGACAGCTCATGGAAGTACCTGTTGCAGCTGATCTTGAACTGTGCTGAAACAGAGAGCTCTGAGGAGACAGGATGTTGAGATGCTAGTGAGGCTTCCAGGAATTATGAGGGTAAGTCAAAAAGTGCTGGGCAATCACAGAAACCTTCATGAAACAAAAATGTCAAAATGTGAAGCTATTGTTTTTCAACCTACCTTCCGTCTAGGTCTGCACCCTTCTGAAGGTGGTGTTTTTATTTCTCCCGCCCTGCCCTGCAGAATGCTGCACTGTGCTCTACAGCACACAAAGACAGTCGCTTCGGAGTCCTCCAGGGACTCCGTCCATGATGCTTTTAGATGTCCTACATGTGTTGAGGACAAAAGGAAATCTGAAGTCTCAAGGTAAGGGCTGTATAGTGGATGAGGTGAAGTCTCCCCACTGCTTTCCTCAAAGTCTGAGCAGGCACACGATCACAATGGGAGAAATCATCACTTTCCTAGCCGTTTCTCACCAAGGTAATTCTCTGTTTGCTTAAAACCTCACCCTAATAATGCCCCGTGATTGTCTGGTGTCCTTTGAGGAAATCTAACCTCGCGATTCCTTTGGAAGTGCCCACCCCCATCTGGGCAATACCCGCCATCCCCCCCCTTCTCCACCCCCACCACGCCCCTCACCCCCCCACACACAAAACCAGTGGCCACAACCTCCTGAGCTGACTTCTCCACATTGAATTCACCTTTGAGATCCCCCACGGTCCTTAAAAACGCTCATTCCATTGAAAGCGGTGTTTTACGTGGACGAGGCATTCCCATATACGTTCCATGATTTGGGGAGGAGGTCCAATAATTTGGTATTAGGTCTGGCCTTAGAAGAATATTGTTCCCCTAGTCCTAAAAATATTCTTTTCTTATGAAGGCACCCGCCTAAGGCAAGGGGTTTACAGAGAAAACCTGCCTGCACCCATCCACTGGTTGCTAATGACAGGTTTATTGGTTTGCTTATTTATTGAGTTTTTCAAAACTTGTTATTGTGATTTGGATGAAGGTTTACATCCTGCAACTCAGGCGCATTTCATCTCACTGCATCTATTGCAATCCCTTTTACGTCCCTTCGGTTAGCCCACCTTCACCATTGCGTTCCTCCTTTGTTTACATGTGTTTTCTTTGGAATCAATCATCTATGTAAAAACAGGAGCCCTAGCAGCAATGCCTTTTGACTTACTTTGTATGTATTGCATATTTCTCCACTCCATTAGCTATCCGTTAATGTCTTTTAATAAGCTTTGAAACTTCTCTCCATAAAGGACTTGCATGACTTTTATTATATCTATTATTATTGGATACTGGAAAAAGAGACACCTTGTAAATTATATTTTTAATTATGCTTTCTAATTCATTAGTGGATATAAACCAGTTTGGGAGTACTACACTTTATTAAGTTTAGTAATTAATCTATAAAATAGCTCTGACCTCAAGAGCTTCTTAAAGAACCTTGGGGACCTCCAGGATCCTGTGAGTATCTCTACTCTCCACTATCCTATTTTTGGTTTCCTTACCTTTTCCAACAAATGACTACCTTTAAGGCAAAAAGTAATTGTTATCATCAGCTGTAGTTTCTTTTGGGTCTTGTATGTAGTTACCCTATTGTCTATCTAGAATGGCTATTATTTTCGTTTCTTGTCCTAGTGGGATGGTTAAGACTCCTGGTGCACCCAAGCTGTAACAGTATGTTATCCCAGTTTACTTTTGATTTTAAGTTTCACTATTCAAAATAGCATGTTCTGTCCATTGTGTGTGTTTGGTAGACCTCTCTGAAAAAGCCCATGAGGCTGTTCTACTCTGCACACAGTCACCAGGAATAGGAACCAGCTGATGGCAACTGACAATAGTAACAGCAATTCATTCCCAGGTTAAAGAAGTGCTCATCTACTCCCTGTTCATGAATGGTCACCAGACACTGGAACCAACTTGAGAGCATACAATACCAACAAGTAGGCATATAGCCCAGGTCTCTGTTAATTCCACATGACTGGCTGACCTCAATTTCAACCTTGTCAGTACCTGGGTGCATGTGTATACCTAGGTGTGTGTATGTGGAACATGAGAGAAATGGACATGCTGGCATGCACATGCCCAAAGGCCAGAGGAAGAGGATGTGACTGTAGAATGGAATCTGCTCAGACATGTTATGAGGAATGGCTAGACGGTGATCACAACGTTAGCTTCCTGACAACCAGTCTACTCACCGCCTTTCCACCTCGCCTTTGAGCAATTTACTGTCCCATCTGTTTCTCAGCCCCACTTCCACAGAGCTTCATACTTATTTATCAGGATACTCACCACTGTCTATCATCGAATATTTAACTGTAGGGCAAAATGACATCTATAAGAAAAATTGGTAAACCCCGGAAAAGATATTCACTATAAAGAATACACTCAAATTTTCTCCTGGCCTTGATTTTCCTTCCATCTCTCACTGTGCAATAAATATCAGAAAATTAGAACCCTCCTTGGTAGATCCTAGAGCAGTCACTCTATGCCTATATTGTGTTGAGAAATGAACTCACATTGCTATGGGGTGTAGTAGATAGATAATTGTCAGTTTGAGAAAAGGAGAGTGGGGGCATAGGGTACTAATCCATCCAAGGGGAGGGTATTGTTTATATCTCCACAGGGAAAGTGAGACCAGACTTCAACCCAGTGCCTCAAGGTGTGAATGCAATATCCCGGCGTGGAGTAGGGAACCAGTGGAGAGGTCTGGGAGGCTGGCCCCAGCACCATAAATTAAGTGGATTCCTGCCCCTCCCCCGAAAAGAATTTGTTCCAAAGGACGACATTGACTCTGTAGCTCCGGGAGATGGACATATCTGATCTGAGCACACGGTAGCAGATGAAGGGGCAGGAGGAGAGAGTGGAACACAGCCTGGCCCACCAGGCCATGAGGATGATGTTCCTGAATAGAGCAGCCAGTCCACAGAGAGAACAACATGGCTGGCCCCACTATGAGAAATGATGCCCCTCAGTGACTAAGGGCGATACAGGGGACAGCACCAGAGATACTGTGTGGGAATTGCACCTGAACTGATCCCACCACACCGAGGCAAAGCACTGGGGGAGTGCAGCGGAACAGCAAGGGAATGGAGTGGCAAGGTCCCCAGGGAATGCTGAAAGTGGACTTTGGGGCCAGGGCATGGTGCCCCAATAGACTGGACTAGAAAACGCTACTAAGGACCAATAGACGATCCTTGAACTAACTACAAGCTTTTCTTTTGTGAAGTGTTTTGTTTTGTTCTTTGTCAGTGCTTTGTTTTTGTTGTTTTGTTGTCTGGTTGTATACTGTTGCTTTGTTTTCCTGTCTTGTTTTCGTGCATGTTAGTGTCTCCACAGGTCTGTCTGAATAGGACAGGCTGGATGAACTATCTGGAGGAAAAACAATGGGACCGACAGTTCCGGGGTGACTTGGGGTGGGGGGTGGGGGATTAAGGAAGTGGTGTTACCAAACACAGGGACAAGGGAACAACATGGGACCCAAAATGGTAGAGAGGGGGAAGTGGCTGGCCTGGTGGGGAATGATCAAGGGTAAGGTTGCGTAGAGAAGAGGTATAGCTGTAGCCCAGGTGGGGACGGAGCATGGTAGTGGGGCAGGAGGAAAGTCAAGGGAGATGGAGGAAAGAGCTAGGAGTCAAAGGGCATTTATGGAGGTCTAAACAAAGACATGTACATGCAAATATATTTAGGAGGATGGGGAAATAGATCTATGTGTCTATATTTATAGGTTAAGTATTAAGGTGGCGGAAGGACCTTGGGCCTCTACTCAAACACTCCCTCAATGCATGAATACTTTCTTTTATTAAATTGGAACTCTATGATGCTCACTCTCCCGACACAACTGCTGAAGCCAAAGTGGGTGAACAAGTAAATGTGGTGAAGAAAGCTGATGGTGCTCGGCTATCAAAAGAGATAGTGACTGGGGTCTTAAAGGCTTGAAGATAAACAAGCGGCCATCTAGCTCAGAAGCAACAAAGTCCACATGGAAGAACACACCAGCCTGTGTGATCAAGTGGTCCCGAAGGGATCAGTTATCAGGAACCAAAGAATAAAAAATCATATCATTGGCTGCACACCCCCATGACAGGATCACTGAAGACAAATAGGTGCATAAGTAAATGTGGTGAAGAAAGCTGATGGTTCCCGGCTATCCAAAGAGATAGTGTCTGGGGTCTTAAAGGTTTGAAGGTGAACAAGCAGTCATCTAGCTCAGAAGCAAAAAAGCCCACATGGAAGAAGCACACCAGCCAGTGTGATCACGAGGTGCCAAAGGGAGCAGGTATAAGGCATCATGCAAAATAAAAAATAGATATGTATATGTATGTATGTATATATATATATGTATATATATATACCATATTGAATGAAGGGGGAAGTACAGAGTGGAGACCCAAGGCCCAAGTGTCGGCCACTGGAGATCCCCTCATAGAGGGGTTTAGGAGAGATGGGTTAGTCAGGGTGCGATGTAGTACCGATGAAGAACACAGCTTTCCCCCAGATCCTGGATGCTTCCTCCCCCCAACTACCATGATTTGAATTCTACCTTGCAGGGCTGGATAGGGCAGCAGTTGTACACTGGTACATATGGGAGGCACAGGGAATCCAGGGTGGATGATACCTTCAGGACCAAGGGTGTGAGGGGTGATGCTGGGAGAGTGGAGGGTGAGTGGGTTGAAAAGGGGGAACTGATTACAGGGATCCACATGTGACCTCCTCCCTGGGAGATGGACGGCAGAGAAGGGGGGGGGGGGAGGGAGACTCCAGATAGGGCAAGCTATGACAAAATAACAATGTATAAATTACCAAGGGCACATGAGGGAGGGAGGAGCGAGGAGGGAGGGGAAAAAAAAGAGGACCTGATGCAGAGGGCTTAAGTGGAGAGCAAATGCTTTGAGAATAATTGGGGCAGGGAATGTGCAGATGTGCTTTATACAATTGATGTATGTATATGTATGGATTGTGATAAAAACTGTATGAGCCCCTAATAAAATATAAAAAAAGAAAAGAGGAGAAAAAAGGAGAGAAAAAAACGAAGAAAAAAATGATTAGGGCAAAGAATGTACAGATGTGCTTTATACAATTGATGTATGTATATGTATGGATTGTGATAAGAGTTGTATGAGCCCCTAATAAAATGTTTTTTTTAAAAAAAGAGTGTAGGGGTGGAGTTAGCTTGTCAATCAGATCATAACCAATGAGGCCTCTGTGTGGGCGTGGCCTTCTGAGAATTCTGGGAAAGGCAGGGCTTCCTCCTTGGAGGAGGGAGACACTTCTCTCTCTCTGCCACTCCCTGGGAGACGCAGCAGCTGACAAGACACATGGAGCTAGTGTCCTAAGTTGGAAAAGCCACATGGACCTACCCTGATGAAACCAGACCTCTGAAGCCGGAGAAGCTACGTAGAGACCCCTGCCAGCACTGAGACGCTTATAACGTCACTGGATCCAAAGGCTTCCTACCCACTGGCCTGTAGTCGTCCTGCATTCAACATTGTTGCATGTGTTTCATGAGTCTGAAGAGGACTTTATAGATTGGTATCAGACATATGGGCTACTATCATACTTATGACCTTGGACTGGACAGAATTGGGGTGTTTTCTCAATGTTCAATTGCTCTTGTATATAAATCTTTTTCTTATACACATATGTGTGTCCATGGATTTGTTTCTCTAGTCTACCGAGACTAACACATGTGGGTTCCTAGGGGCTGGGACCAGCAGTGTCCACCAGTGGCTACCAAGTTGATTTCAACTTATGGTGCCCCCATGAGCATCAGAGTAGAGCTGTGCTCCATCAGGATTCAATGGCTAATTTGTCAGAAGGAAAAGGCCTTTCTTCCAAAGTACCTCTTGGTAGACTTGAACACCTCATCTTTCAGTTAGCAGCCAAGTGTGTACTATTTGTACCACCCAGTGACTCCAAAAGCCAGCAAGAAGAGCTATATAAACTAGATATGAATTATATTCAGGCTGAAAACACCATCCTATTCTCAGCAATAAGAAGGAAGAAACTTCTGGTATAGACAATATGGATGCATCTAAAAATAAAGATGCTCACTGAATCAAGCCAGATCACAAAAGCCGCACAAACCACGGGATTCTGTTTGTACCACTTTCAACCACCCTTTGATGAAATGTGGGGTTCGCTGCTGATCTGGAGTCACAAAAGGAATGGGCACACATGGCAAAGGGCATGAGAAAATGCCTGCAGAGACGATGGAAACATTCTGTATCTCAGAGGTAGCTCTGTTAAATCTGAAACTCAAATATCCTGGAAGTACACATTTCCAATGGATGCAGGGTACTATAAACAAAGTATTTTCACAATACAGTTGATCAGGGGAAAAAACACAAAACAAGAAACCGTAACAGGCACAGGGAAGAGTGGATGGGCTCTTTAGTCCCGCTTCCTACATAAAGATCCAAAGCAGCCAGACCTTTCTTACTGAGACATCAGTCTGAACATCCTCAAAATGCAATGTCAACTCCAAAGTATATTGATTTTCTCTAGCTTGCCCTTGTCTTTCCTCCACTCATCACCCCTATTCCTGGAACCAAGAACTCTCCTAATAGCATCCTTTGCATGCACTAGTTCGATTCATCAATCCCAGTGACTTCTGGTCTGTCTAGATGTGTGTGCCACCTGTCATTGCATGAGGTATAGCTAGCACTCTGTCGGGGACCAGGGATCCATAAGCCCTGGAGCATCCCACCTTGACCTGTGCCTGCTCTTCTTGTTCTCTTAGAAGTGTTTAAACCTCAGAAAAGTACCGCAAGAAGAAGAAAAACACTGTACTTCCAATGAAGATTTTTCATTTAGATGCACTTTATTGTGTGATGTATTCCTTTAATTAAAGTGTGTGTCTGGGTGCACGGGCTGCTATTACAGAGCAATTCCTCATGTTTATCGAATGCAAGAGGAGCTGGGGCAATGCAGGGGAAACTCACGTATTAGCTAGAGTGAAGCTCACAGCAATAGTTCCCTGATCTTGTGAGCTCTGTGCGTTAGATCATCTTCAGGGGTGATTTTAGTTAATGGCCCACTGTGGTGAGATGCCCTCTGTCAATCTGAGCGGATGGAGTCTGGAAAACCAATCTCTGCCTCCTAACTGTCCCATTCGTTCCTTCCCGCTGCCTAATGAGATGACATCATTTGCCTTTGGCAGATAATGTAGAGCGTCGAATCGATTCTTTCTGGTTCAACCGCCTACTGTGAATGTGTATTTCCACCACAGATATACTGAATTCAAATCTACAGTTTATCAAGATCCCCAGATGACGCTTAGACATTCCCAAACGAATTTTCTGTATCCATAAAAATCACCTGGGGACCTTGTAAAATGTGGATTCGGATTCAGTCTATCAGGCATGGAAAGACAAGGCTTCCTACGCCTATAAATGGACATGGTCTCAGAAACCCCCATAGGCAGTTTTACCCTGTCCTGTAGGGTCAGTCTAAGTTGGAACTGACTGAGAACCAGTGCGTTTGGATTTTGGAAAGACCCTCAGTCTCAGAGACCCACCAGGGCAGTTCCAGTCTCTCCTGTAGGGACACTAGGAGGCTCTGAGTCCGAATGGACTTGATGGCAGTGAGTCTTGGATTATTTTGCAGGAGGAGAGGTTACTTCTTAAGAGGATGTAGAACCAGATTGGGCTGGCTCTAAGCCCAGTAGAGAAGTGGAGCAAGTCAGAGGTGTACCAGATGCAAGAAACATACACTATAAACACAGGGAGTTTAGGGAAGTAGAGGTGGTAACAGTTCAGGCATGGCTCTACAGGTTGAAAACACACTTTGACATATGTGTCTCTTCGGGGATTCTCTCAATGAGCCTGGGACATAAGTATTATCAATTTCCAGAATGATCTAGGAATTATGACTCTTAGGGTAAATGAGGTGCCCGTGAGATACCAGAGACTACCCCCTGTCGCGGAGTGCTTTCTTCCACAAGAAGAGCCCTCCTCTCTGCATATCTCAAGCTGTGGACGGAATCTCCCATCGTGGTTCTTGATGAGGCCCAGCTTCACAGAGGACTGACGCAGCATACAGACTGAAGGGATCTAGTGAAAGGACACCACCCTGTTCTTCACTTGACCTTATTTAAAGCCACCCAGTCTCCCCTTGTTCTGCCTATCAGGTTACGTTGAGGTTCCCTTGGGAACCCAATGAAGGATGCTGGGATTTCCATTCTTTGCACTGTTATGCAAAATGCAGGATGATCTACAGAGTCCTGTGTTTTAGCATTGGCAATAAAGCACTGGGAAACATCGTTTGGTGTTCTGTACTTTTAGCCAGGGTCATCTGGCATGAGCCATGAGAGCCCTTGTTCTACGTTCTTTGGTAAAGCTGGCTTGACCTGGAAGTTCAAGTTTTATATATATATATATATATATAGCAAATGTCTACACGCACAGAGCACTAAGAAGATGGATTATTTATCTCTGCCTTCTGCTGGGCTGCCTATTTTTGGAATGGGCCGAATGCAAGCAAACATGGATCGCCGTTAGGTGCTCATCCAGACAGCCGTCTGACAAATGCATGGGCGCACAGGAGCAGCTGCTTCCAGTGTGGCTCTGGGCTGTTGAAAAATCTCAGTGTGTAGTCCATCAATTCCTGGAGCCTGTTTTTCACCGAAGCCTTCGGTGCAGCTTAGACAATCTTCCTCCAATTTGCTCAGTTCCGGGTCATATTTTAGGTCCTGAAACGGTTGTCTGTCGAGATCAGTTCTCGCTGGTACACAGGGCTCTGAATTCTTCCCGGCTTCTGTGGACGTGTCATGCGCATTCAACATTTAGGCAACAAAAGCATTCCATCGTGAGATGTGATACTGGAGCTTTCGCTTAAGAAGTTTTTCTTTAGAAGTTTGAGAAAGATGGAGTGTTCTTCCCTCTTGTTTAATACTTAATCTTCTTGCGCTGCTGTGTTGATGTGAGCTTCTTCAAACTGGCTCTCCTATCGATCATCTCTTTTGTATGGCACTGTAGCCTCTGCGCCTATGGCTATGATCCCGTTTTGGAATGTCTTCTCCACTCTGCTACTAGACAGGATTGAGGTGGGGGGGCTACTCTGAGTCGCCACTTTACTAGAAGCTGAGAAGAGGTGCTGCTGGACTGTATCCCAAGTGCTTACTGATCCTAACTTGGAGTAATGGTTAACTTCCCTAAGAAACACCATTGTTGTTTTGGCTGTGAGTTCTGTGTGTGTGGCCATTGCAATGAATTATTAAAACACAGGCAAGTAGTCCTGAGAGGAATGGCTGATGTTAAACTGTGTAAAGCTGGAGGGCGGAGGCCTGTCTGACTGCCTGGGGCACCCGGCTTTGGGCTCATGTAGAGTTACATTATCCCTCTCTCTGGTATAGCCAGCAGAGGTCAGATGTAGTCTCCACAGTTTTCGCCATCACTCTTTGAAATCTCTTTTACCTCATTATGTCTTCCTTTTGCTCTAGTTACTCTACATTCATTGGCAAGTCTCAGTGTCTTTTCGGCCGTTCAGTTTGGTCTTTTCTTTCTTTGTTTATGATGTCTTTAATGTCATTCCACAACTTGCCAGTCTTCCACCATTAGTCAGTGCATAGAATCTGTTCTTGAGATGGTCTCTAAGTTGATGTGGGTAGTACTTAAGGTCATCTTTAGGCTACTGTAGGTTCGTTTTCTTCTTCTTCAGCCTTAACTTGAACTTCAAATGAGCAATTCATCGCTGGTTTGTTCTGCAGCTAATCACTGGCCCGGTAATGACAGATGATATTGAGCTTCTCCATTATGTCTTTCCACAGGTGCAGTCATTCCTGTGAATTTCATCTGATGAGGCCCGTGTATGTGGTCACAATATATGTTATTAAAAAACAAATATCTCCAATGAATCAGTAATTGGTCTTACAGCATCCTGCCATGTCATCTCTGGCATCCTTTGCATTTCCAAGGTCATACTTTCCAACTGTCAATCTTTCTTCTTTTTCCAACTTTCTCATTCCATTTACCCGTAATTATCAATGCAGCTTGAGTTCATTTGTGGTCAATTTCAGACTGCAGAATTTGTTTAAAAATCTTTAATTTCTTCTTTATTTTTTGGTGGTTTGTGATTCAACTTGAATAATGTATCAGTTGGGTTTCCTTGTGGGCAGCAAACTATGTTGGACCTTGTGAGGCAACAAATATTTAAGGTTTGATTCGGCATGGAATGGGGTCTAGTGGAGATTTCTGAGGAAGGAGGCTACAATACGGCTCAGATTGCAGAGGCTCATTCTGGAGATTGAGCTCATTCTCTATGGAGAATCAACAGTATGTCCACGAGCGCCCAAAGGAAGAGGTCAGCAGGAGGTTTTTACAGGCACACTCCTGATGCAGGGGGGGAGGGGAGGCAGCAGTAACATGGACACGACAGTAGCCATGGAAGAGGGGGAAGCAGTGATGGGTTTTTGAGTATATAGTAAAAGTAGAGCCAGGAGAATTTGCTTAGAGACTAATTGTGGACCAGGAGATAAAAATAAGAGGCAAGTCTTCAAAGATTTGGCTTTAATTTCCTCGAAAAATTTAAAATGAATGAAACTATGAGGAAAGCAGATTTGTGAAGGGAGATGACTAGCAACAGATGTTTAATTTAAGAAGGGACTATTTGGTCTATTTTTGAGATATCTGCATTGAGATGTTAAGCAGGCCGCGGATGAACAAGTCCGACGTACAGGAGCACACCATAATCAGGACCAATAAATGGTTTTGAAAACCAGGGGTCTGGAGGGTGAGCTCCTGGTTGCTATGATGAAGAGAAGAGTTGGGAAGATGCTCAAGAATTATGCCCAAGAACTTTCAGCATAGCTTCCAGACCAAGGTGGACTAGGAAGGGAAACCCGGAAATCTATCCCCCAAATGAAAACCCTACGTGGATCACAGAGGTCTGATCTGTAGGGTGGGCAATGCCTCACTCAGCTATGCATGGGGTCGCTGTGTGCCGGGACTGATTCGATGGTAGCTAGCAATATCAATGGGATGCTTGTGCACCTAGTCCCATATTGCAGCTATAAACACTGGGTATCAGAAAGTTTGAGTAAATTGAGAAAGACTATCTAACTGGTAAGCAATTATACAAAGACGGACAGAGAAACTCAGTCTACCCCGTTTCAAAGCAGGTGCATGGCCCCTGCTCACCATTGCCCATGTACAGTAAGAGTTCAGCAAGGACTAGATGCAGGGTTGCTCAGGAAGTGATTTATTACAAATGGTGGGAAAAGTGGAGGAACTCGATCAGGTTGGACCTCACTTTTCCACAGCATTCCCTACCTCTCCCACTGTCTTCCCTTCTTATGACATTGGGGAGTCCTGTTAGGGTAGTGGGTTCGGCAGGGGGCCACTAACTGAAAGGGCAGTGGTTCAAACCCACCGGCTGCTCTTCAGGAGAAAGACAAAGCTGTCTGCTCCTGTAAAGGTTACAGCCTCAGGAAGTCGTGGGAGCAGTTCCACTCTCTCCTATAGGATCACATGAGTTGCAGTGGACTTGATGGCCGTGGGCTTGCTTGGGCTATGCCATTACCTCAGACTCACAGTCATCCCCCTCTGCCTCTGCAGATCACTGTCCACTTGTCCTTACTCCACAGTCAGTCTTGGTTACTTCTCTCCCATACTCTGTGCCCGCACCCCTGTGGGCTGTCTCTGTTCACCTGCCTTTCTTGCCTTTTGCACTTCCAGTTAGATTCAGCCAAAAGAAGCACCTGTGGCCATTTGGCTGCTGAGAAGAGAGTTGCGTCTCTCTGCCTGAACCCCACCTTGTCAGAAGACAAGAGCTTGGTCCCTCTCTACCTTCAGCAGTTGGGTGCTTCTCCGGAGGCCAGGCTGCTCCAGGATGCAGAAGTCGTGTTTTTGCAGTTGTTCTTTCAGCTCCCGGGGCTCACAGCTTTCCAGTGCTGTATAGGCTCTCTTAACGCTGCCCACCACTCTGTAGAGTGTCTTTTCCCTCAGCTCTCACCAGAATTCCAGCTCGAGATGGCCTTCTGGCCAGGGTCCTGCTGGGACAGCATCAATGCCTCAGCTGCCCTGGTTGGTGACACCCACTGGCTCCCTGCGCCGCCCAGGCTGTCAGGTGGACAGCCACACCGTGCCTGCTCTGATTTTATAGCCATCCACAGCCCCATAAAAATCAATGGAACAAAAGCCCAGAGAATCTTTATCACACCTGAGAAATTCCCCATAAATGCCTTCAAATTGTCCTGGAGCTCCTGTAGTAAAACTGAAGGAAGAAAAAGAAGAGGGGAAGGGATGGGGATGGGAGGGGGGAGTTTGGCATCCAGGTATGAACCTGTGGTAGACCCTGTTTCTTGCCGGATTGGATGATAAACGAAGTGCCCAGAGGAGCTGCTGCGCCTGTGTGAAGGTAGAGATAATGCTGCATGCACCTCCATTTCGGATGGCTGCACCACCTCCTGCATAAACATTTTCTATACCCCCGTTCCCACGGAAGGGAGCCCGGGGCACACATCATGGTCTGGCTGAAATGAGAAGTCAAGGGAACAGGCTCCCAGGCCAAGTTCCCCACCTTGACACATGCGGGATAGGATGGCAGGTAAGCGCAATTAATGGCAAAGTGGTTTGGGTGGTTTATGTAAACATATTAAACACCTTGCTCTGCACATTCAACTGACATTAAGTGATTAGCCAGTTGCATAAGCTAATATTTATACATGCCTTGTAATTGTGCAATGTAAATTAGGCCCTGTTAGAATCAGAGAATTTGGAAGATTGGAAACAGGGCCATTCTAGTTCAAATCCTCCATATCTACAGAGCCGGGGACAGAGGGAAAGGGAAGGATGTAGCCAAAAGAGAGAAGAGGTGGGGCCCAGTCTTCTACACCATAAAATGGGAGGCTTCAGAAAGTGGGTGGAAAATCAAATTTGGAGACAATGAAATTTGACCACGAACTTTTTGAAATGTTCCTGTCCTGCTAGTGTTTTGCCATTTGGCACCCACAAGGGAAGCAGCATCACCACTTGTCCAAGACGCCAGGAAACCATAAAACTCAGCTTCTCTTGCTGCCCCGAAAATCAGGAGAATTGTAAACAAGGGTCCTGTTTCCTGGGCTCCCACACTGTGGGAGCCGCAATCCTAAGTACGTAACGGAGTAACTTCTCTGGTTCTCCAGACAAACCTGTGGGATTACCATGAAGATGGTTAGCGCTGGCTAAGCACGCTGCCCTGGGCTCACCTCCCAGTGCCACCATGAACTAGCTGCAGGAGCTCTTCGGTTTCCCCATCTCTAAATGGGGTGAAGAATAGCATCCACCGCTCAGTGGGTTACAATCATAAATCATCAGATTACAATCGTAACAGCAGTGGGAGTAGTGCTTAAAACAGGGTGCTTGCCCTCTGAGGCTCTCTCCCCACTTGTTCCAGAAGGAAGATGAAACCCACTGCTGCCCAGTCAATTCTGACTTGGAATGATGCTATCGGATCCAGAGGATAGAGAGCCTGATGATCCCTTTGGCTTTCCGAACCCTGAAAATCTTTACTGGAGCAGAAAGCCTCATCATGCTCCCATGGAGCAACGGGTGGAGTCAAACTGCTGATCTGGAAGCTAGTAGCCCCAAGTGCTACCACGATGCCAACAGGGGCCCTTCGGGGAAAGGCAGAGCCGTGTTAAATCACCAGCACACAGCTGCTAAGGGACACAGCCAGCATTTCAAGCACGGGCTTTCTGGCTCCAGGCCAACCCTCTCACCAGCGCTCTCCAAGAGAACTTTCTGCATTGATATGAATTCTACTCCCAAACTGGCTAATCCCATAGCCACCATCAACACGAGACTACTGAGCGATGGAGCGGTGGCCAGTGCAGTTGAGGAACAACATTTGAACTTTCATTTAATTGTAATGGAGTCAACATCATGCTCAGTCATGCATGGGTAGTGGGTAGTGGCTGCTATGGGCAGCTTAGCTCTTCACTATCTTACTAATTTTGCAATTCTGGTGCCCCACCTCCAGGAACTACAGTGGGGTACTGGGTTCGTGTTGGGCAGCTAACTGCCAGGTCATCAGTTCAAAAAGACCAGTCACTCTGAAGGACTTTCGATTCCAGTAGAGATTTATAGTCTCAGACACCATTAGGGGTACCTGAACTCTGTTTTTGATGGTCACTATGAATCAGAATTGACCCAATGGCAATGAGTCTAGGGTAGTCCCTTAGCTCATGCCTGGCACACGATAGGAGTTGAGGGCTCCTCTCTAAGATGTCAAAGCGTATGCCCATTTTTGTCAAGGCTGTTTTGGTAGAACAAACTCCTGAATGTGTGTGAATGAATGAATGAAACAATGACTACGTGATGGAAGCAGTGATCTCCAACAGGCTGAAGATGCAGCCCAAGCAAAGCAGATTAGGTGACCCTGTCTCCATCCTTCTGTTGAGTTCTCCATATCGCTGCCCCAAGCCGCAGTGCTCCCACTTCAGTATGGAAGATGGTGGATACATTCCAAAGCCATGCAGGCTCAGATCCCCACCTCTGCAGGTGCCCCTAGGGCAGACAGCTTGGTGCTGGAAGAGAATCTGGAATTCTTTATTCTTTCGTTTGGATTGTGGGTCTCCTTAGAGACCCGGGGGAAATCCTAGAACCAGTGAAAACAAATCCCACGGAAAATTTGAAGAATGCCGATGCCTTGCTCTGGAGTCAGGCCGCACCAGCTGCAGTCAAGGTCACTCAAACTTGTAGGGACCTCACATGTGTAACAGTCCAATTGTGCTTCATTGGGCTTTCAATGGCTGATTTCTTTTTTTTTTTTTCAGAAATAGTTTGCCAGACCTTTCTTCTGAAGTACCTGTGTGTAGACTAGAGCTTTCAAGCTTTCTATTAGCAGGTGGAGGTGTTAACTACTTGCTCAGAAACCTTGAGGTCTTAGTCAATTAAATGTTCTAAGCCTTCAAACTTGAAAAACCCACTCATTTCCATTGAGTGGATTCCAACTCATAGCAACCCCATAGGACAGGGCAGAATGGCCCCTCTGGGTTTCTGGGACAGTAACTCTTTACGGGAGTCTCATCTTTCTCCCAGTGAGCAGCTGATGGTTTCAAACTGCTGACCTTAGCAACTGCATGCATGACCCAATTTCCTTTAAAATGGGGAAAATTATGCCACTTTCCAAAGGATTGAATGAGACAGGCCAGATAAAGAGCTGACCCCAGTACACAAAAGCTTGTATGCACTTACGAAGAATATTTCTCCTCTCCTTTGAAATCTGAAGTTATCTCCCCAACCAACTTATTTGGCCTGTCATGAACTGATTTTTCATGGAGGGGTTTCCACCTGCAATTTCCCAAAGAGTAAGTACATTTGGAGGATGAGCACAAAGCCTGATCTGATCCCAGGCTTTGCATACATTCCGCAAATAGAAGCACTATTTCAAGGGAAATTTTAGATAATCACCGTCAGAAAACACTTAAGTGCCTATTTGACAAAAGAATCAGACACAGTCCTTGCCCTCCAGGCACAGTTCAAAGAACCACTTCGAAACCATCTGTTCTCTTAGAAAACTGCCAAATCCCGGTTTCCCCAATCCTCACCCCATCTCCAACATTTGATTCTTGTCCAATTCCAATGGCATTGCTTGCTCCTAGGAACATTCTACCTTTTCTCCTGTGTTGGCTCCTCCACATTTCTGCTCTGCCAAAACCGTATCTGCCCTAAATCCTGATAGTGTTCTCATCCAAGGGGGAAATAGGTAGTCTGGAGAAGATAGAAACCAAAGAAAAAATGCACTGCCAGTGTGTACATGCTGATGCATAGCCACCCAATAGTGCAGGATAGAATGGCCCCTGTGGGTTTCTAAAGCGATGACTGTTTACAGGAGTCAAAAGCCCCATCTTTCTCCTGAGGTGCAGCTGGTGGTTCTGAACTTCTGACCTTTAAGTTTGCACGCATAACCACTACGCTGCCAGGGCTTCTGGAGAGTCTAATAGGAGAGACGAAAATCCATATTTCCAACTGGATGCAACCCTGTTTTCCAACAAATATTTTGGGAGCTTTAATATAATTTTAAAACTTGAAGTCAATTCCTGGTGGTGAAAACAGTATTGTATACGCAGCCAGCCTTGAGAAGAGCAGTCCATCTTATAGGTTTGCCTGAGTGTATCCTTGATCACCTTACTGGGGACAGTCCTGGGGAATCACATAATCATGAGCCATACCTCATCAGTTGTGCTGACTGCTTTGGTTGGAAGACCCTGGACTCATCATGTATGCCCTTCTATTTAATGTAATATATGTGGCCCCAATACTGGTCCTGTTCCTGCTTCTATAGTACCATCTATAACTGTGATGTATTGACCTGCCATCAGTCATGAATGTGTGAGTTTCTTTTGTTCCATGCCTTGTTCAACTGCCACCTCAGTGTGAATCTTTGGACGCCATTTTGAGCTCATGCTAATGATTACCTTCATTTAAATGATATGTCTGTGCATTTTTGTTATCTTTGTCTCTTTTAAGACTTAATACATGTTCTCCTTAAACTGTACTGGAGATTGGGGTCTCATTTGTGCCCGAAAACAAACAAAACAGAGAACTCAAAGCCACAGTGGTAAGCAGGAAGTCATTCCATAGTGACTCTTGGTATTTTGTAAAGATCCAAGTACAGACTCTGGAAACTGAGAGGAAGGTGGAACACAGTACCTAAACAAGGAAAAGATACTCACCTTTATGTTCAACAAAGTGAAATATTTGAAGTGCTCTCTAACTCATAATATGGGGCCTTAAAAATGTTGGCTAGTATCTGGGTAAGGAGTCACCAATTTCCTTCTGATCCAAACCTTGGATTGGGATAGGAGAGGAAATCATAGCCCCAGGGAAACCACGACTCCAGGCTAAATACAGCTATGGAGAAGACATATAAATTCATAAGGCTTGCATAATACGGGAATCCCCAACAGACAGATAAACACTATGCATGCAAGAGCTCAAGCAGAATCAAATGAAAAACCACAGGACACCCTGTAATAAAACAGAATAGACAAGTTCATGGGGAGATGAGCTGACACTTAAAACAGACACATAATCACACAGACACACAGTCTCTCGCTCTCTCTTTCTCTCTAACTTGCTAGCTCACTCGCATGTTCACTCAAAAGCAAATCCCCCTAATGGGAAAGTCTATGTAGCAAATGTGAGGAGGGCCAGTGCAAAAGTTATCAATAATGAGACAGCTGAAAGGAATCGAGAATGTTCCAAAGACCATGAGAAAAAACACTTAAACTAGTGCTTAATATGAGGGGTAACCCCCTCCCCACCCTTTAAACAGATTATTTTAAAGCTATATATTTAATTTTTAAATATAAAACAAGTTTATCACCTTCAAAGTTTTCTCCATTACACTTAATATATTAGTCAAATCTACAATTTCATTCTCGGATACATTTTTTCAAATTCATCTCTTTGGATGGCTGACAGCACCTCCCTCATTTTTTTCTTCACCTCTTCTCTGTCATCAAATCACTGTCCATTCATGTCCCTCTTCATTCATGGAAACAAAAAGAAGTCATACAAGGGAGGCCAGGTGATTAAGGTGTGAATGCTTTTTTTTTAAACCAAAACTGTCATTCTGAAATAGCTGTGTGAGTAGGTACATTATCGTGGTGGAAAAACTAGTTTCTCATCTGCCACAAATCAGGCCTTTTTGGATGCATACTGTTACACAACCTTTTCAGAAACTCTAAATAGAAAGCTTGATTAACAATCTGGCCTGGTGGAAAGCACTCCAAATGCACTATCCCCCTCACATACAAAAACCAAATGAATATAGTCTTTATCTTTGATTTTACTTGAGATTTTTTTTGAGCAAGGTGATGATGGTGTCTTCCACTGGCTCGATGGTTGTTTGCTTTCCGGGTCTTAAGACTAGCAGCATGTATCATCACCAGTAGTGACCTTAGAAAAAAGTCTGGGTCTGCTTCGGCGCTGTTCTTTTAAAGTAATGAATGTTTCCACTCGAAGCTCTTTTCCTGGTCAGCCAGAACCCAAGGCAAAAATTTCCCAGCAACCCTTCTTATTCTCCTGTTAAAATTCGCTGAACGGAGTTCCAAAATATTCCAGATAACTTCCCCATCTCCTCAATGATCCCTCATCACCCTTCAAGCACAAGTACACTAATTTTGTCAACATTTTTATCCATTCAGGAAGTTGACAGACATCAGGACAAGGTTTGGTGTCAACTGACATTTCACAGTTTTTTGAAACAAGAAAACCACTCATAGACTTGACTTTTTCCCATAGCGCTGTCCTTCCTTGTAAGCTGTGTGGAACATCACAACAGTTTTTGGGGAATTTTACCTGAGCAGGATACAAAATTTTCACAGCTTCACGCAGTTGTCTTAAATCAGTCATCACACAAAAAATGAGGTTCACGTGAAACAGCTTTTATGAAAAAATTCACTCTGACCAGAGAGAAACTTCCCAGGTGATGCCACTGGGTGCACAAACAGAGTGAGTTGCTAAGATGCTCGCCTAGTGGGGAAAATGCATACGATGAAAGCTCTACCCCAGGACCTTGGGCCTCTACTCAAGCACTCCCTCAATGCATGAATACTTTCTTTTATTAAATTGGAACTCTATGATGCTCACTCTCCCGACACAACTGCTGAAGCCAAAGTGGGTGAACAAGTAAATGTGGTGAAGAAAGCTGATGGTGCCCGGCTATCAAAAGAGATAGTGACTGGGGTCTTAAAGGCTTGAAGATAAACAAGCGGCCATCTAGCTCAGAAGTGACAAAGTCCACATGGAAGAACACACCAGCCTGTGTGATCGAGTGGTCCCGAAGGGATCAGTTATCAGGCATCAAAGAACCAAAAATCATATCACTGGCTGCATACCTCCATGATACGATTGCCGAAGACAAATGGGTGCATAGGCAAATGTGGCAAAGAAAGCTGATGTTGCCTGGCTATCGAAAGAGATAGTGTCTGGGGTCTTAAAGGCTTGAAGGTGAACAAGTGGCCATCTAGCTCAGAAGCAATAAAGCCCACATGGAAGGAGCACACCAGCCGGTGCGATCATGAGGTGCCAAAGGGACCAGGTATAAGGCATCATGCAAAAAAAAGAGAATATATATATATGTGTGTGTGTGTGTGTGTGTGTGTGTGCATGTGTACCATATTGAATGAAGGGGGAAGTGCAGAGTGGAGACCCGAGGCCCAAGTGTTGACCACTGGAGATCCCCTCATAGAGGGGTTTAGGAGAGAAGATGGGTCAGTCTGGGTGCGATGTAGCACCGATGAAGAACACAGCTTTCCCCCAGATCCTGGATGCTCCCTCCCCCCAACTACCATGATCCGAATTCTACCTTGTAGGACTGGATAGCAGAGGTTGTACACTGGTGTATATGGGAGCTGGAGGCACAGGGAATCCAGGGTGGACGATACCTTCAGGACCAGGGGTGTGAGGGGTGATGCTGGGAGAGTGGAGGGTGAGTGGGTTGGAAAGGGGAAACTGATTACAAGGATCCACATGTGACCTCTTCCCTGGGAGATGGACCACAGAGAAGGGGGGGAAGGGAGACTCCAGATAGGGCAAGATATGACAAAATAACAATCTGTGGATTATCAAGGGCTCATGAGGGAGAGGGGAGCGGGGAGGGAGGGGGAAAAAAGAGGACCTGATGCAGAGGGCTTAAGTGGAGAGCAAATGCTTTGAGAGTGATTAGGGCAAAGAATGTACGGATGTGCTTTATACAATTGATGTATGTATATGTGTGGATTGTGATAAAAGTTGTATGAGCCCCTAGTAAAAAAAAAAAAAAAAAGAAAGCTCCACCCAGTGGAGATTTTTTCTGGGTTTTTTTTTGTCCCTCCTCGCATGTAATATATATTCAATAGTACACCTCTAGCCACACTCAACTTTTCTTCCAGCGCCACAATACTGATATTTCCCAGGATCGAGCCTTGTCCCTTCAAGAGTTGGGGGCATTTTGGATTATGTAATATAATTTATTCTATTCATTCATTCATTCATCAGGGGAGTAGCATGACCACAGCTGGGCTTTTGGAAGACTGAGCTCTAAGTGACCACCATATTGAATCATTTACATGAATGTTTTTGCTTTTTACGTCAGATATCATGGGGGAAGACCTGTAGGCAAGCCATAGGCAGGTGGTCCAACGAGATGAGATCCGTTTACTTATTTTACTAGGGAGTCCACATAGTGATAATGGGATAAAATATTATGGGAAAAGTAGCTTGTAGGATAGAGCAGCGAAATCCCTTTGGAATCTCCAGCTCCACTGTGCACTGTAGTGGGCGGAATCCATGCTTTGACCACAAAGCATAAAGCATTCTTCAAACTCTGTGTCCTTGAAAGGACCATTGGGCAGTAATTATTCTGTCATCCTCCTTACATAACAGAGCGGTGGTCCAGAGTTTTCACAAAAATCCTCTGGAGCAAGAGATATTCAGCTTTGAGAGGACAAGAGTAGAATGAGAAGGCACTTCTCTGAGGGGGTCATCGGGGAAAGGAATAATAGTTGAGGGTTTCAGAGCAAATAGTAATGTTTGAAGGAGGGAGTAAAGATAGATGAGTTCCAATATATTGAAAACCAAAGGAGGAAGATTTCATTTTTATGCGATACCGTTTTATCTAATGCTCTAGAACAGAACAGGCTATTTTCGGATGAACTGAGTTCCCTGGATTGAAAGCTGGATTGCTACTAGTCAGTGCTGATGCAGAAAGAAAATCTGGAGTTGGGCTGAGGACCTGTCTGGCAAGATCCTCCAAATATAAATTATATTAACATTGAAAAAGAACACACAGAGAGGGATTTCAAAGCATCAGCAAGAATCAGAACTAAAAAATAGCAAGACTTCATCTCACATGCTTTGAACAAGTTATCAAGAGAGACCAGTCCTGGAGAAAGACATCATGCTTGGTCAAGGGGAGAGGCAACCCAAAGGGGAAAATCCCAAGGAGACAGATTGGCACAGTGGCTGCGACAATAGTTCCAAACGAAAGAACAGTCGTGAGGATGATTGGGTCACTATGAGTCAGCCCCAGCCGATGACACCCAGCCACCAGCATAACAACAAAAGCATTGAATAAAGGGAGTCTGCAAAATGAATTCCCTGATTAGAAGTACTAATGAAATGAAGAGTTAAATTAAATAAATGATATCAGTTTTCCTTCCTTTTTCCCCTTTTATCATTTTCTAACAAAGCACGAGCACAAGCAAATACACATGCACTTGGAGGGAACATCCGCAGGTGTCACCACCAAGTAACGACGGAGATGCTAAGCATGTCCTATTGGTATGCCGTCATGATATGTCCTCCTCCGTGTACTTTCAGGAGAAAGAACTGGATAATCTGAGCAGTATTGTTTTCAACTCTGTAATTAGAGTTCACGGGCCCTGATGGATTGATTGCCAGTGGATTCAGCACCCCCTCTTGTGACTTAATGAGCAGATAGCCCAGTCACAGCCGTGCACACTCCATATTAATCAAGTGTGGGTGAGTCTCTTCTGGAAAGTGGCCTCAATGATGCATGGTCCCATTAGCCAACTATTACCCCGTGGGCCATTTTGCCCGAAACCTCCGACCTTTCCAGTTCAGAGACTGAAGGTCCCAAGCACATCGGTGGATGACTTCAGTCCAGAGAAAGAACTCTCAACAGTCCTAAAAGGAAGTCAAAATTTAAAGAAAACAAAGAAGAAGAGACGTAGATAGATAGGTGGCTGGATGGATAGATCGATAAACTGTCCACAACGAAAGGGAAATCTGGTTAACCCAGCCAGTGGACACGCTATCCTCTGAAAAAAATCAATGCCATTTTTTCACCTGGGGTCCTGATAAGAGAGTCTTGTAGGGTTTGCTTATGCCAACTGGAGACTGCACCACAAAGGGGACTTCGCACATCTGTGTTCCTTCTTACGTTGGGTTCTCATAACACACCTGTTAGACTTCTATCACTATTCTCATCGGAGAGGAAGAAAGCAGCTCGGAGAGGTCCGTGTACCAACTGCAGGCAATGCTTCTGAGGAACAGGGAATTAAATGCTCATCTTTGAGTCCAAGTCCTGTTGCCTTGCTGAAACCCAGCGCTGGCTGCCCCGAGGAACCCCATTTTCAGCTGAGTGGTAGCTGACACCCATTATTTAAAGTAGAAATCCTTAACTGAGCCTCTTTCTTCATAACTGACCTATGAGTGCCTAATCATGAGTGCCTACTAATTGCACCTGCCGGTTGTCCAGTCCCTTTCTCTAAAATACCCCTCATCTTCCAAAGCTCATTTCCCGAATACTCTGTATTGCCTTGATGAAGCAATGGGGCTGGTCTAGGGGGTGGTCCCCAGAGCTCATTGATTCTCTCTGTGCTCTCTCAACCCAGATACAGAGTTACTGCAGGGTAGATGTGACTCTGACTCATCCTTGTATCTGTGAGAGCATCGTACACCGTCACTTAGACTCCTCAAGTCCTCAGTAAAGGTTTTATGATTGTGGTAGTTGCATAACTGTATGTTAACTTAAAGACATATAAAATTGTAGGAGTGGTATCCAACCTGTCAGTCAGGTCAAAGCCTGGCTGTGCCTCCTCATGGGCCCTGGGAATTTCTCCTTCTCTCAGTCTTCATCTTCCTGTTTGCCACCCTGAGAGCCTTGCCATGTTTCCATCGATTTTGGGTCCATGAGACTCTACAACCCCCCAACCTGTGATCTTCCTGAATTCTGCATCACTGCACGTGGCTGTGTGAGTCTCAAGAGGGCTATTGGACATACAGACTTGAGTTGGGCTGAACTGGTATGTTCTCTTAATACACAATTACTTCCTGATATCTAGCTCTTCTTACACATGTGTATGTCTCCTTGGACTTGTTACTCTAGTCAACCTGGCCTACACAATGATAGGAACGTACCTCTAGCATAAGGCGCTCCATGTTGTTGCAGAGCCGAAACATACACATGGAAAAGAAAATGAAAACTTGATGATCTTTAGGTGCTAAACTCTATGCCCCAGACTGTAAATGTTGCTCAGAAAAACTCCACAGGACAGTCTTTACAAGCAGAAAACACTCAGACACTCAGACTTCTTGAGCCTGGATGTGCCTTCTCTTGAAGAATTGGAAACATTATACATAGATATTCCTTATGAATATACCAGATACCAGTGTAAGAGTCCTACTGTTGCAAAATCTGTAGTGGCTTTGGGGAAAAGATCATTGATGGAAAGGTGAAATCTCAGATCAACAGGAAGAGCCAAAGAAGTTGAGGTTACAATTGGGGATTCATAAGTAATTGATGAAATATTGAAGACTCCTTTTAGATTTTTAGGAGTTAGTTAAGGTTAAAAAGAATTACCGTATATACTCAAATATAAGCTGATCCAAGTATAAGCCAAGGTACCTAATTATTACCTGGGAAACCAGAAAAACTGATTGACTCAAGTACAAGCCTAGGGTGGAAAATGCAGAAGCTATTGGTGAGTTTCAATAATCAAAACAATTGAAAATAAAATTACTAAAAATTGAGACATCAGTGGGGTAATATATTTAAATATTTATTTTAAATAAAAAACATAAATAAAAGGACAAGTCATTTAACATTAATAAACCAGCACAGTAAGTGGAAAATAGGTTCAACAAAAACAATAAGGTATCATAATGATACCTTAAGAGTACTATTCCCTGAGCTCAATCAGCAACCAAGCTAAAATGTAGAGTTAAAATCCTTCAAAACTGGATTCATCATCATCATCCTTATCCCAATGTAGAGCTTCAGCTGGTATGAGGTCATCATAGATGCTGTCCTCACTGAGATCGCCATCATCACCATCACTGCTGTCATTTTCATACAAAGTGCAGTCTTCACTGCCATCCATCACATTACTAATACTACATTTCTGGAAGGCACGTCGCACCATGTCTTCTGGAATGTCTTCCCATGCATCTCAAACCCACTTTGCTATTAACTCTATGTCAGGCTTCATGAGAGTTCCTCCTTTTGTTAGTCGGGCTTGACCAGATGACATCCATTCATGCCACATCCTTCGCACCTGGTCTTTAAAAGGCTTATTCAAAGATACATCCAGAGGCTGCAGTACAGATGTAAGCCCACCTGGAATAATGGCTAAAGTAACTTTACTAGATTTTGCCAATTTTTTATATCATCCGATAGGTGGGATCTGGCAATATCCCAAACAAGTAACGATGGCTTATTCTTTAAGGCTGTTCCTAGTCGTCGGTTCCAAATTTCTTCCAGCCATTTTTTTGTTCCGTCTTTATCCATCCAGCCTTTAACATGTGCACACAGTAATTCTTGGTGGGAAATTGATCTTTTTAGGCAAGGTCTTTCTTTTAAAAATAATGACAGGACGCAGCTTAGTTCCATTAGCCAAACACGATAGAACAACTGTAAAGTGTTGTTGTTTTTTCATTTCATGTGGTTTTGAGAAAAATGATTTTTTTCTCCTAAACTTGCCAAAGTTCTGTTTGGAAGATCAAAAGTCATGGCAGTTTCATCCATATTCCCAATATCTGCCAGGTCATAATTATAAATCCTTCTTTGTTTTATAATAAATGACTGGAATGACATAATTTTTTCTTCAAGGTCTTGTGGCAATTTCTGGGAAATCCTTGTTGTTTCTCTCAAACATACCAGTAGGCCAAACCTATTCATGAAGCAGGTACACCATCCTGCTGATGCAGCAAATTTTTCAATGCCTGGTGCATTATATTTGTCATCCTTAGCCACTTGTTGAGCACGTATGCGGATACCCATGCATGTTATGCAGTAACCATTTGACGACACTTCATAACCCATTTATGCAATTCACTCTCTAGAGCCCCATAAAAATACGTAAACCACGAAGAGCTTTTTAGCTTTTGCAATCTGTTCCAAGTCAGCCTTCATTTTCCGCCACACCCTCACTTGCTTTTCATCAACACAGAATTCCCTACTTGCAATACTGTTATTGCTCTCTTCGGCTCTTGAAACAACCTTCATTTTGAAATCAGCGTCATATTACCAACATTTTTGTTTTGGTTCAAGTGTATCCATTTCTAATAGGATAAAAAAACAAGACTTTGAAAAAGAACTTTCATGGTAATGCCCCCCCCCTCCACGATGTGTTAGCCAGGAGGAGGTGGGGTTCCATGGAGGTGGGGAATGCAGGATGTAAATTAACACAGAGAGCAGAGGGGAGAGATGGAGCGCAGCCACAGAAACATCCTTACCAGTTCAGCTGCTGGCGTAAGTGAATCACTATGGGTGCTTCTGCGAATTGGAGCCGTCCACGTCATAGGACGGCTCTGATTGGTTAGAGGTGAGTAAACAAATATTCAAAAGCCTGCAGAGTCAGTAGGGCTTTGAATGAGCAATGGAGAAATGGAAATCACTCATGATATAACGGGTGCTAGTTCCGTTACCCTGGGGGGTGGGCAGCGAGATGTTACATCTTGCTGGGGTACCACTGACCCATGTATAAGCTGAACCCCAGTTTTTCAGCACATTTTTTGCTGAAAAAACTCGGCTTATACACGAGTATATACTTCTCAAGTAGCAGATTTTATTATAATAGGGACATTTAGGAAAAAATGATCATTTAATATCTCTACATAATAAAGCACAAACTCTCTGGACTTATATCCAAAGTCCTCCATTGTGTTGATTACCTTTCTGGCAAAATTCCCTGTTACTGTCCATTCTGCACTCTGAGTTCTAATCGAAAGGAACTAACTACTGGCTGACCTTGGATATGACCCCCATTCACAAGTTTGCTCAGGATGTTTTTGCACTGCTTTGAATATCTACTCTACTTACTCTGCTTATTAATCTGACACTTTTTCCTAAGGACAATCACAAAAGCCATTTTAAAATCTTCCATCAATCTTCGCTGTATCTCTTTCCATTAGAGCCCTAACGTGTTTACTTGTGCTTCTGGGGTAGGGCATGGAGCCAGAACTTGGTACTTAGTATCATTTTAGAGTCATATTTAGTAGTTAAAAAAACTAGTCTTATATTATTAAGGCTTGCTCTCAAAGTCCTTTTAACACTTCAAACTACTTTACAACACATTAGGCCATTTTTATGCCCTTCTACAACCCACGACAACTGAAATAACAAGACAAAACATATGAACCAACAGTTTTTAAGCCCTTGGACTGGAGGTAATGTTGGAAAAAGATACCTAAGACATAGTAAATAAATCAGGCAAGCTGTAGTCCCATGGCCTAACTAAACAGTCTAGGCTATGGCACAAACAAGCAGGATCCCTGTCTGAACTTGGCAATGTCTCTAATTTGAGTAGATAAAGCTCTGAGTCTGGGGAGACCACAGCATCTACAGTCAGCAGGGTAGAGTAATAAAAAAGAGTGTACACAGGAGTGCCCCCACAGTGTGCACACCCTCTAGCATTCTGCTGAATATGTATCAGTATGTCTGTCCATGTAAGGAAGCAACCCGGAGCCACTAAAAGAATGATGAAGAGAGAGAACAACAACCACCGCCAAAATCCTGAACTTGGGATTGGGAAGAATTCTCACCAGCCAGAACATGAAGCTCAGAAATCAAGAGACACTAAACAGATCTACTTCAGAGATGGTGTAATGTGAGCCTGAAACACACTCGATCTGGTCTCACCTAATAAAGCATAAAAGCAACACCCAAGAGGATCAAGTCATATGGAAATGAAATCCTATCCAGTATCAATAACATAAAGTTCACAATGTATGGAACCCTCTCAAAAATTACCAGGCAGGCAGGAAAACTGGAACCAAAGACAATAACAAAATTGGCTCATAAAAAAACTGCAAGTGGGTGAGTGCAGAGTGGAGACCCAAAGTCCATCAGTAGGCAAGTGGACAGCCCCTTACTGAAGGGTTGTGGGGAGGAGATGAGCCAGTCAGGGTGCAAGGTAGCAACGATAAAATATATAACTTTTCTCTAGTTCTTAAATGCCTCCTCCCACCCCCCGCCACTATCATGATCTCAATTCTTTCTTAAAAATCTGGCTAGACCAGAGGATGCACATTGGTACAGATAGCAATTGGTACAGATAGCAACAGGGAATCCAGGACAGATGACCCCTTCAGGACCAGTGGTGAGAGTGGCGATGCCTGGAGGGTAGAGGGATGTATGTATGGATTGTGATGGGAATTGTAGGAGCCCCCAAGAAAATCATTTTTTTAAAAAACCACTAAACCTAACTCTAGCTCTAAAAAAACCCCCTAAACCAATCAAAAGAATAGCAGAAAGGAATCAGATGATAAAATGAGTAAGGGGTGAAATGAGCACAGGCATTCTGACAGGATTGCATCTGTGAGGGGGCAATGAAGGCAGAGCGTGCCAAACGGCCTCAGGACGACAACTGACTTAATGGAAACAGCCCCAAACTGAAAACAGAGGATTGACATCTTTGAAATAGTGGGTGTCATCAATCTAAGAACTTTTGAGAAGGTTTTTGTATGTACACGACACATGTAATTAAGTATTACTACTTGAAGGTAGACTTCTTGAAGTTAAATAGGTGTCTGGTAAATCTGAAATCTACTACTCAAATTTAAAAAAACACACAATTATATTGACAAAGCCAAAAGGGAAAAAAAATTAAATAATGACAATGCTCAACAGATCCAAAAGGAGACATCAAAGGAAAATAAACCAAAAATTCGAGGGCAAACACAAAACAAACAGGAAAATAGGAGATTTAAATACAACCTTATCATTTCTTTCGGTTTCTTCTGTAATACTGGGTTATTTTGTAGTCATCGTTGTTAGGTACTTACAAGTTAGTTCTGAATTCCAGGGACTCCATGTACAACAGACCAATGCATTGCCCAGTGCTGGGCCATCATTGCAGTTGCTGTATTTGAGTTGTTTAGAAGTGTCTGGCTTAGCTTCAAAATTTGGGGGAATTTTGCACATATATTTCAGTTACGGAGTCTAATTCAATTCCACAATGGTCAGAAAGCACGCTCTATCAAGTGAATCCCTTTAGACTTATTGAGCCTGAGTTTATGAGCCAGAATATGATCACTCTTGGTAAATGTTTTATATGGACTTGAGAAGAATCCGTATTCTGATTTGGCCGTGTGAATAGTCCCATAAAGCAACCGGTCAATTGGGTTGCTCATGCTGCTCAATTCTTTTATATCCCTATTGATTTTTTTCTACTTCCATGTGTTAACAACAAAAAATAAAAATTAGAATTTATAACACAATCAAATTTGTGAAATACTTAGGAATAAATCTGACAAAAGAGGTACAAGGTCTATAAACTAAAAAGTACTAGCATTCCTGAGAAAAATTAAATGAAACCTAAATAAATGAAAAGATAGATAGTATGCATGCATCAGAAGATTCAATACTTTTAAAATGCCAGCCCTGAGTAATCTAAATAAATTGAGAAATTGATTGTGTTCATAGATTGGAATATTCAATAGTTATAAAATGCTACTTCTTTAGACTTTCTTAAATCCTACCCAAAATCTAGTGGACCTTCCTTTTGGTAAAAACTAAGTACCTTCTCACTTGCATATGAAAATACAAGGGATCTACAATAGCCCAAACAACTTTGATTAAAAATAACAACAAAAATCTGAAACACTTTGGAAGACTTGCTCATTGACCTCTTATTAAAAAATTATAATAATCAAGGTTGTGTGGTTTGGTCTCACAGACAAATCAATAGGGAGCCCATCATAGACCTATGCATATATGGTTGGTGGAATTTATACAAAAATGCAAAGATATTCAATATGGAAATAATAAAAATATTTAACAGATGGTAGAGTAGCAGTCGGGCAGGCACCTGGAGTGATTTGAGAATACTCATATTCATTTGACATTTCACCATATAGACAATTTAGTTTAAAACAGATCATAGACCTAAATGCAATACCTAAAGCTAGTTAGTAGGAAAAAAAATCAGAGGAGAAAAGTCTTGTGCCCAGATATTGGTAAAATTTCTTAGCTATGATACCAGAAACAGCCTCTCTCTCCTTTCTCTCTTGGAATGGGAGAAAGTTTTTGCAAATCTATCTGATAAATGAGTCACCTATAGAATATATAAAGGTGTTCAACACTTACTAGTAAAAACACAGAGTAGATCATTTAAAATGAAGCAAAATATTTGGTCAAATGTTTCAATAAAGAAAATAGATGACAGACAGAACATGAAAATTAAAATAAAACCATAAGGAGATATCACTACAGGCCTAATTAAATGGTTAGAATAAACAAGACTAAGGATGTGGAACTGGACCACTGCTGGTATAAATGTAACATGGTAAAACCAATTTAGAAAACAATTGTTTCCTTAAAAATTTTGAGCATATATCCACTATGTGATTCAACTATTCCACTATTCAATTCTTGCTCAAGATAAGTGAAAGCAAAGCCAATGTAAAAACTCATCCAGGGATGTTTGTGGCATCTCTTTTTGTCATAATCAGAGCCTGAAAATCACCTAACTGTTCATCAATTGATGAGAGGGCAAGCTGGTTGTGGGCTATCTATCCATCGGCTGTAGACAGAAGGGGAAAGAGTAATACACACAACATGGATGGAGCTCGAAAAATGATGTCATACAATAAAGAATGCACGCAGTATGGTTTTGCTTAGATAACATTTGAGAAAATGCAAACCATAATATAACATAAAACAAGTCCCCAGTTTTAAACATGGCGCAAGGCTGGAAAAGATGATGGAAAGGGCTTTCAAAGAGGCTCAGGGAAACATTCGGGGCTGACAGAAATGTTCACTCACCTGACTGTGGAGATGACTGTCTACGTGTACACATACGCCAAATTTATCCCAATGTCCAGTTTATATTGTGTGCTATCATTACACAGACAATTTTACTCTAATTGAGTCACAATCTGAAGGCAAATCATGAAATCAGGCTGACCTGTCCATTTGGAACAAGGTGTCTGAGCATCGAAGGCGCTCTGGATGGGCAGTGGTTACACAAGGTCAGCCGCTCCGACCCACCAACAGTAGCTTCACGCGCATGAGAGGGGCTTTCTACCCCACTGCCGAACTACAGAAATAAGAAATTCACAGGGGCCGTTCTACTCTGCCCTAGAAGGTAGCATCGACTCATTGGCAGTGAGGATGACCACCTATGGACAGTCAACTCAACGATTCCAACCAGCCCTGCTCCCTCAGATCCTCTACCCTACCTATCTGTACTTCAACTCGGTAGCACTTACTGCCACTGACAGCTACAATCATTTCATATGTGTTTTCCCCTTAAAGCAGAGAGGCTATCTCTCCATTATTGTATCCCTAGAGCCTGGCACCTCCTACGCAAGTGTTCAAAACTGTTTTCTAACTTCCACGTACAAGACCTGAGACCTGGCTGATCAAGAGCAGGTTGGTGCTACTTTCGATGACAGGTGCTAAACGGTGAGAGGCTCCTCCCCTTTTAGGCCTCTTTCCACCAAGCTCCCATTTGTTTCATGGGGATTTATGCTGGAAAATATTTCATTCGTGAAAACGATGAATTTCCATAAAGATGTCTAAGAGTTTGGTATGCGGTAGTGATTTACATAGGAGGAAAAGATAAATGTTTCCCCATAATTTCCTGTTATTTTTAATGATGAAATGGTGATGGTTGTAACGGAGATGAAGCTGCTTTCTGCCTGATTATTACACTGGCATGTTCAACATTGTACAAGGGAACAGGGTGGTAGGAACCGGAGGGGAGGCAGATTATATCAAGAGTAATGATCTAATTGTGAAACTTGACCGCTCCCTTCCCTGGCTGGAGCCTCGGGGCTAAAAGGTCGCAGGAACCCTTGATGCCTGAAATAGATAGGACAGGTTGGATTCCTCAGCCACCTTTCAGCATCTTAATTATGAAAACACCCGAGTCTAACATGAGTACAATCGTGTTTGAATAGACAAAAGTTATTATGTCTTTTCGTTCCCCTGACTCATTCCCCAGTTGCCTGTTCCACAGCTTCTAGATTGCAAGCCTGGCATCGCCATGAAACAAAACACCTCAATGTTAAAATTTACTCAGACGGCTCCAGCGGGCTGCTGCCTCTGGCACTGGGAAGCAGCAGAGGGAGGCATGGGGGCAAATGTCAGATGAGCGGCTAAATAAAGGGAATAATAATAAAATAATAAATAAATAAAGGAAAAAAATACCCACAAAAGAAGGTCCGTATCCCTCGGTCTTACACCTTGGTGGTGTTCTGACCAGGCCTTAGAAAACAGGCATCTTTTTGCTGGGAAAGAAGGTTCCCTGGGCACAGCTCTTGGACAGAGACATTTATGTTGGTCACCAGCCCATCAGAGCAAGGGATCCTTCCACACTTGTTATGGTCCCTGTGACTTCTACTTAGCCATGACACTATATTTTATTTGCAAGCAACTCCATAACATTACTATTATTACTACTTTTACTTTATTGCTATAATTTGGGTGCTTGCCATCTAACCACTCTTGCTCACTTGGCATTAAGTTGAGACCCTATATGACATGGTAGACCTGCTCTTGTGAGTTTCCAAAACTATAGTTCTTTATGGGCATAGAAAGCCTCATCTTTCTTTCAAGGAGTAGCTGGTGGTTTTGAACTGCTTACCTTGAGATCAGCAGCTCAACTCGTAACCACTATGCCACCTATCTATCTACTATCTATCTTGAATAGGTAGTTCCATCTACTATCTTGAAACTGAGAAAAAAAATCTGGTACCCACACTCTCTAGGTACTTAATCAACAGGTAACATTTCCACGTATGCAGACGTTACTTTCTGTCTAGTTTAATTACATCGCCATAGATTTCTTATTTTTGTGTTGTGCTTTGAAAGGTAAATAAGAACAACTCAGTCAAGAAGAGGGCAAGGATACAGCGATGATGGCATGGTGGCAGCATCTAACCTCCTCTAGTTTCACCAGGAGGAGAGAGAATCAGAATCAATAGGCCAACGCCGATCCCTAAGGGGCTTAGTCAGAAATGCCCCCTTGCCCCAATCTTGTACCGATTCTGGCACCAGCTGTCCCTCCCCCAGCACATTCTGTTTCTCTGCAGGGTTCAGTAATTTATTGCAAGGACCACAGAGAAGTCACAGACAATGTTCATGTTGATGGGCACTTACTGGGGAAGAAACAGGTTAAAATTCAGAATCAGGAATGCTCAGTATCCCATTTGTCAATCAGGATAGCCTCCCCACAGCCATGCTCAAAAACAGGTCCCTCTCTGGCCTCTCCTAGGCTTGGGCACGTGTTAGAAAGCTCCCCTGGCTCTGCTCATCAATGTCTGGAGGCATCACACTCCACCAGCAAGTCTGTTGCCTGAAAACACTGGGCTTTCTCCCTCTGCGGGCTGAGAAGTCCACCGCTCTGTTGCCTCAGCCTCTTGTTTCTACTGCCTCGACTGCTCCTGTTTCTCTGTCTTTTATCAACTCCTCCGTCACCAGTCAAGGAGCTTCCTAGTATAGGGTGCTAGAATACACTCCATTCCTGGTCTTCTTTCTTAATGTAGTAAGATCTCCCTTTTTACCTTTGGAATTTGGTTCGTTATAACACTTGCCTCACTCTGATGGCAATAGAGTGGATTCTGTAGGACAGAGCAGTCCTGTCCCTGTGGGTTTCAGAGATTTAACTATGTTTTAGGAGTAGAAAGCCTCATCTTTATCCTATTGAGTGGCTGGTAGTTTTGAACCGCTGACTTTGCATTTCACAGCCCAACACATAACCCACTACACCGTCAGGGCTCTTTTGAATCTAGGAGGATGGCAAACATGGCCAATTCCCACATCAGGGCTCTGTAAACCATATTTGCATGGTCTACGTTCACACGCGTGCCATTGACCATATTTGCAGTGTGAGCGAGCTATCTGATCCCCTGGGTGGACCACGTGGAGCCCACATTTTCACAGTGCCATTCCTTCACCGTGAGTGAGCCCTGGGGTGCCGTGGTGGTGCGTTGGCCGGCTGCTCTGCAGGAGAAAGACGAGGCTTCCTGCGCCAGTACAGGGTTGCATTCCTGGAAACCCACTGGGGCAGTTCTGCCTTGTCTACAGGGTCACTGTGAGTTGGTAACGTTGACTCTAGCAGCAGCAGCCCGTCATTTGGTGGGAGTTACAAAGAGTACAGCTAGAAAGGCCACATTAAATCATTCAGTGCAGCTTAGGCACCAGGCAAAGAGCGGCCCATATGCGAAGGCCCTGGGATGTGAAGCACGAGGACTGGTTTTCTGTTGCATGAGTTGAAGGAGTGCTGGAGGAGGGGTGTTAGCAAGTGAAAGAGCCTCCAGGCAAGGCTTTTGTGTTCCTCTCTGAGCTACTGCAAACCAATCACAAAATGAAAGAGATCTGTAACACGGCATCTGAGGTCTGTGGGCCCTGGGGAAAAGAGCAATCCTTCCTGGTGGATGGTCCCATCCCACGCTCCTTCGGGGCCTTTCATGGGACAGGGCAGAAATGGGCATCTTCTCTTCTCACATGTAGCAGTGGGGGCCCGAAGATACATCAGGACTTTGATCATATAGCAACACGCGTCACAACAGGGAATTATTTTTCCCACCACAATTCCTCTCCGGAGGAACTCTTCTTATTTCAGAACTGCACAGAACAAAGCCTGTGTCTGGGACTGTGCATGACCGGGGTTCTAGAAACTAGGCACAGGTTCTCGGAGATGGGGAAGAACCAGGATTTCTCTGGAGAATCCACAGCAGCCAAGAGAAGGGTCCATGATTACATTAGTTCCAAGTCCTGTTGTAACCAATTATGACTTAACAAAAACATATTATCCGACAGTTCTGGTCATCAGAATCCCAGGGTTCAAATCAAGGTGTTGCCAGGCCTGCTTTCCTCCTGCAGGTTCCAGGCAGGAATCCCACCCTTTTCCATCATCTAGAATGTTTTCGGCACTCTTTGTCTTGGGGCCATCTCGTCCAAGCCCATCACTCGGCTTCCTGATTCACTTGTCACATCTTGTGTTGGGATTCTGACTTTTGTTTCCCTCTGGTAAGTAACTTTGTGATTATTCCGAGTCTACTCTGACCATCCAGAACAAGCCCCTAAGCTCAAGATCCTTAATTCTATCGCATGTAAAGTCGCATCTCCCAATTCCAGGGATGAGAATACAGCCCTCATTCTGGAGGGTCATTCTTTAGCCCGAGAGAGACGGGGACATAGAGCGAACTCTCCAAAGAGATGTTCCAAGTGGAAATGTCTATACTGTGATCCCTGTCATTGACACTGTAAATCTTTTGCTCCTACCACCAAAAGGACAAACTGCTCGCCTAATTGTTAAGAGAATTTAAGCTCATGCAGCAGCAGGCATGAGATCATGCACAGAGTCTGAGATAAGAATGAACAGGCAAGTCATTATTTAGGAAATAAAACACGAGGACAAGAGCAGAGAAAACACCCAAGAAAGGGAAAGCAGCCAACACATGTTATGTTACAAAGACAGCAACACTGAGCGCTTCATACGACTGGGAAGTTCTGGGAGAAAAGAATAAGGTTTTTGTGCAGAGTTATCCTACATGAGGCAAGAGGGAGCTGGTGCATCTAGCCATCAGAACCTGCCAGTCCTCAGATGGGTGCTATTCCCAGGAGATATGAATTACATGACCCTCCTAGGTTGCTTCAGAGAGGTGCAGAGTGCGACCTAAGGGTTTGGAGAAAAAGCTGAGGCCAAACAAGCAGACAAGCTACCAGAGAAAACCCTGGCTCAGTCAGCGGAAGTACCAATTGGATGCCATACCCATAAGGTATCAACGATGTCCTCAACTAGTGGACTTCACTGTCTTGCAAACCACTAACAAGGCCGTGTTTCCTATCCTAGCACGTCAGGCTGAAGTAGTCTGTAAGTAGAAGGTAATCGCTGACATTGAGATTATGCAAACAAGACACATGGATTCACCTTTGCTACAACAATAGGCTCAAACAAAGAAAGGTTGTAAGAATGGCAGCCTGGAGCGGTGGTTCACGCCGTATTTACACAGAACAACATGATGGCCCCTGACTGCAGCCATATGCTGAATTCTGAAGGTCCGTGTATGACGCCAGGAGCCCTGGTGGCCCTGTCAGTGAGACATTGGGTAGCTAACCCTCGCTTTGGCCCTTCAAACCCGCCAGGCCCTGTGCAGGGAAAAGACGATGCTTTCTACTCCTATAACAATTTAGTCTTGTGAAACCACAGAGAGGATCTTGATGAGTCAGGACTGACTCACACATGATGGATTAGGTTTGGCTTATGACCACAGCACTGTACTATTGGCACCCACTCTGGGGCTTTTAGGGGCCCTGGTGTCACCCAGTGGCTGCTAATGGAAAAGCAGGAGGACTGAGCCCACCAGCAACTTTACCAGAACAATGCAGCGATCTGTTTCCATCGATATGTACAGCAGGTTTGCTCCAGTGTATAGATGACCCACGAGCCAGAGTCAAGTCCATCGATGGCAATAGGTGTGCCGCCTCTTTTCTGCTCCTCCCTTGCTGGAGGATCCTGCTTCTGAGGAGCCCCTATCTGCAAGGTGTGGTTCCCTGGCCCAGAGCCAATCCCCTCCTCCTCGCTCACTCCCACCACATGTTGCTTCGCCAGAACATTAATCCACGCTGTTACTCATCTCCCTTGCTCTTTTGCGCAGATGAGAATACATTGGCTAGCTTCTCTCTCCACCTACCACCTCCGCCATTGATTACAAGAAGAAATTCCATGAACAAAACTCCTCCTTGGAACTTTCTCCTTCCATTCCAGGTCCCTCTCCGCCATCCTCTGCCAGAAGCCAGGCCAGGTCCAGGGTGCTCCTGTTCAAATTCATGAGGGCAGCATGCAGGTGGGTACTTTTAAGTCACAAGTCAATGTCCTGCCATTGCGCTTTCTCCTCTCCCACTAAACCTGCTCTTCTGCACATAATCAGAGTGATAAATGCAGCGTCAGACTTCGTCCTCCTGACATTAATATCCATCTGCACTTGAAATGCAAACAATTGTGAGAGTCGACTTTTTAAAAATTACCAAGTACACCAACTCTGCTTAATTAAGCCATTTAAAAGTTGCTTTTGTTACATTTAATGAATGATATATTAGACTGCAATGAAACATGCAGCAATACAAATACTTCACAATGCTTCCAATTAAGACTCACTTCACTGATGCCAATTGACAGCACAAGTGTTCCCCACTTCATCCAGCTTGTGCATTTTAAATGAACTGGTTAGTGAGAAGGGTGCTTCTTTGCTAATGAGTTTTGTAATCAAGGCATCTATTTTAATTTCAAATTGGCTAGATTGGGGGAAATTGCTAGACTAAATGACTGGTACTAATTAGGATTATAAAAATATTCATCATGCCATGGAATTAACATGGGGGCCTGAATTTCCTACATTTGCATACCGCTGGAGTTTTGGGGGGAAAATCTTGACAAATTGTCTTCTCTTTAGCAAATTGAACAAACACTAGATCTGTTTTAGCCCTTCTTTTCATTTAAAGCAAAATACATATTCATGATTTGTAAATGAAGTTAAATGATTTCAACTTCTCTCTTCATTACCATATTAAAGATGCTGCCTCCTTAAGCTCCTTCTAAAAAAACTCCAGATCATCTTAATACCTATTGAAGCGACACATACTTTGTTGTCAGCTATCCTTCAACCTGAAGGTTCCAACAAATTAGTGGGGGAACATAAGCAAAGGTGGACAACACCTCACCAAATGCGACTGCTCTGTAGCTGTTTATTATCTACCTGAGGAAGAATCAATTAGCTCCATGGCTGTTCATCAGTAAAGCACTTTGATGGCTTCTTGTCTTAAAGTTCCTCCCAGGAAAGTTCCAGCCACCGAGGGACTAGCGAGAAGAACCATTATGCTGATAGGAAAGATTGGACGGGTTGGTGCCAGTGCTCTCTCTGGCTAAAAGTTTAGGCTAAGTGGGTTCTTACAGAACTCTATCCTAGATTCCTGGCACTTTAGAAAGCCCTTGCTATGCATTGCATATCCACTTGGCACACCTGGCTGTAACCGCATCTGCCATGTAAAGGAAAACACATATTTGAGCCTGGGATAGAGAGGTGGCTAGGACCCAGCTGGCTGGGTGACTTTGAAGACGTAGTACCCTCCTCAAGATTCAAAATATGCTCCCCTCTGCTGTGGGAAAAAATCACTACCTTGCCCAATTCCATGAAAATTCAATGTAATCACGCATATAAAATTACCCAACAAGATCGAGGTCAGGAGCTATTTCAGAACATACGAGGAGGCTTCACAGAGTCCGTGGAAACACAATATTAAAAGATAATGGAATAGTCCCATAAACTCTTTGATGCCCCTTGTAGATCTTCCTTTTCCAAGAAGCGCCCACCCTCTTCAGGTCAGGTAACAGGTCCGGGGAGGGGGCAGTGTGTTACCGCTACTAGGTACAAGCTTGAATTCACCAACCATGCCTAGGGCACCCCTACAGTCCAGAAGTATTTCTTTCCATTACAGCTGTCAAATCAAATAACCAAATACTAATTCCATTTCGGGGCAGAGCTGCAAAATCCATCTGAAAAATGACTAGAATAAATCACTCCCTTTGCATCTATCTATCGTGGGTGCCTTCTAAATAATAAAACCTATATCTACCACTGGGTTGTAAATAATATATATTGAGGTTATATCCCACAAGAGTACACTTTTTGTTAGGAGAAAACACAATAATTCCTAGAATTTCACAGTTCATAGTGGAAAACAGAGCTGAAGCACAAAAAAAAAAAAAGTCAGGGTGGATGGGAAAATACGGAGAAGGCTGTGAGTCTTCTCCCGCTGACCAACCTCTGGCTAGAAGCACCTACTTCATTACTACACCCATACTCCAAACCAAATGCCTCACCATCCAGTTTGTTCTGAATCATAGAGACCCTATAAGACAAGGTGGAACTGCCCCACGGGATTTCTGAGATTATACTTGTACTTTCCGCACAGAGTAGCCAGTGGTCGCAAACTGCTCGCCTTTCGGTTAGCAGGTGGTTTCCAACTGATTACCTTGTGGGGGTTAGCTATCCAACCCATAATCCCGATGTCACCAGGGTCCTCAAACTACCCAGCATGGCTGAATTTCTACCAGAGGAGCTTAACTGCTTCGGGAAAGGGGTGGTCCTTTATCTGCTTCCTACAACAGGCATCAGCCGTAGCTTCCATGAACTCGTTTAGCAAAAGTTCTGTTTCTTGATAGGAATGGAGCAGGTCACATGAAGCGGCAGGTAGAGCTCAGAGTAGGCGATGGGGAAGTCTGAGACATACTATGGGAAGCAGCATCTTTGGGAAGCAGAGGTCACTCGGTCTATGTGATTGCTGAGCTTTGCTGGTGAGCAGTACAGACCTGGATGGAAACCCATTGGGCACCACCCCCATTGCATGCAAATTAATATTTTACATGAAGTCAGCTTTGTCCTTCAGAACCTACCCAAAGCAGATGAAGACCCTCAATGTAATGGATCGACACAGTAGCTGCCAACAAGGGCCCCAGCAGAGGAAGAATGGTTATGCTGGCAAAGGCTCCGGTCGTACTTCGTTCTGCTGTGGGTAGCATGGCCATGGGTTGGAAGTGACTCAACGGCACCTAACAACAACAACATCTCTGACTACGCCCTCCCCACTCCCAGTCCACACACATTAGTCAGCCAGCGGTGCTTCCGTGTCCTCCATAAAAAGGGAAACCGGTCTCAGCTTAATATTTGTGTTTTCACCTTCAGAAGCTTGGCCTCGTGGAAATGCAGGTTTCTATGGTGATGGAGGTAGCATGTCCCACTGTGGCCAGGGACATCCAGGAGAGCTGTGGCAGCTTGTCCCAGATGAGTGGGGCTTGGGCTGATTTTCTCTTAAAAGATACACAAACGTTTTGACGGGCCTGGGAGAGGCCCCCGTGAAAAGGCAGTGGTCTCCTTTAAATAAAGAGAGCCCTGTAGCCCTACTCTTATTCCATGGGGGATAAGCTTCAAAACCTCCACCATCCCTAGCTAATCCCCTAAGGCTTTATCCAGACCAGGTGGGGAGACACAAGCTGGTTCTGCCAATGGCTCCAGAGGAAGGCTATCCTTCCGGCTAATCCTGGAGGCTCTGACTACAATTACATTTCTAGTCTGAGGGTTTAAAAAAGGAGACTGTCAGTGAAAGGCACGGCTTCCTTTGTACCCGGCATTCCAGAAGAACAGTTTTAAACTTGCTTTTGAATGTTCAGGCCCTCCACACTCCACAAAGAAGCTAATTCAGCAGGGCCCGGTGGCTGATGAGGTAGCCCCGAGTCCAATCAGAAAGCCTGCAGGGGCTGGGACCTCCTCTGTCTGGGGCTGCACTGTCCGTGACCATGCACAAGCCTGCATCAGCTTCTTACTCGGCTTAGTCTCCTGCCGGCTACTAATGAACTTCGCTGGTAGTAGGTGGTCAACACAAATAGCTGGCCTCATTGCACCCCTCCCTGGACACTAGCCCTTCATCCCAGGAGCCAATGCTTCTAGGAGTACTTTTGCATGGAAAAAACTGGCAATTCTGGGCGAGTCAGAAATCCCATTGAGTGCCTCATCCCTGCTCTCCAAAGATCCTTCGGTCGGGAAGCTCCATGGCTATAGAGAGCTATGCAGTGCCGGCGCTTAGCTCCATGGCTATAGAGAGCTATGCAGTGCCGGCGCTTATGCAATGAGATGGATATTTGCACTCCTCTGCCCTACCTCCCACCATCTTCTTGTGTTCAAGTTTCCTGTGTCAGAACGTGTGCTTCCGTGAATCATTGAGGAGCAGCGTGGGGGTATCAACATGTGCACCTGCGTGCACACATGCCCAGCACAAAAAATATACCAAATCTCTTGTAAAATTAGGGACATTTAAACATTCAGCTTTCTACAAAATGGGAAGAATACCTATCCATTTAGACAACGGCGCCATTTACAAAACCTATCTCAAAAGCTTTCATAAATTCTCAGTTTTAATAGGATTATTAATACCCTTGAGTAATACAAAACCCTCACCAGGTAAGTGATCTTACTCCTCCTGGGGAAAATAATATAATTTAAAGGGGTCCCGCCACTTCTCTAATGGAAAAACACACAGATTTCAAAAGAAAGTCTAGAGAAAAGATGTCCAATATCATTCTACTTATTCTTCACTTACACGATTTCATGATCCAGCATTTCACATTTATGGTCCTAATGAAAATCTGCTCAACTACTTTGCGCATTAACAGCGTGCATCTGGCAGTACTGAGCACGGAGGCAAGAGTCGCCTTGGCTATGATGGTTGGGGTTAGGTGTCAAGATGGCTGGGCCACGATTCTCAGCGGCATGGCAATTAGGTCATGATGTCATCCGGAAGCCGTGCGATAGGGAAGTCATTCTCTATTTTGTGATGTGATATGATGAGGTCATCCTCCATGTTTGTATCATGCCAGTGTCCCTGGTCTTTGCAACCTAGCCATGTTGAGAAGTGAGGAACCAACAGAGTCATCTGTGAGACACAGAGCAAAACCACCATAAGATACTACCTCCAACCCACTAGAGTAGCTATACTCAGAACATAAAACAAAAACAACCCAAAATAGAAACGAACAAGTGTTGCAGAAAAGGTAGAGAAACCGGTATACTTCTGCATTGTTAGTGGGAATGTAAAGTTGTGCGAATAATATAAAAATAGTTCGGCAGGTCTGCAAAATGGCAACTCCAGAATGACCACTAGTCAGTTGCTGTAGTGTCTGCTGAGACTCGTGCTGACCCCAGGCCCACTGGACCAACGTTGAGTAGTGCTCCATTGGGTTTGTCAGGGCTGCGCTCCCAGACGAGATCCCGGTCCTTCTCCTGTAGTGCCTCCAGGTGGATTCAAAGCTCCCAACTTTCAGGGAGCTGCCAAGCATGTTAACCAGATGTAACACAGGGCAAACCCCCAATTACGACATAACCCAGCAGCCCCACTCCTAATACATAACCAAGAGACCTCAAACCAAAAATGCAAACAGAAATGCAGGCTCCAATATTCATCACTTCCTTCTTCATAATACCTCCACATCAATTTCACACCAATAGATTCACGTGTAAGCACATGTGGTCCGTGTTACAAGGAAGAGAAATTAAGACCTGGCATCCTGACGTAGGCTACAACAGGGATGGATATTGAAAACCTTATGCTAAGAGAAATAGGTCAGACACCAAAAGGAGACGATGATATGATCCTCCTTACAGATAATACAGAGAAACTCGCATAAGGCAAAAAAAAAAAAAAAAAACTGACAGTGAAGGAAAAGGCAAATGTTTTCTAATGATAGCGAGAGACAGAGCCCTGTGAGGCGCACACCCTAAAGTGAGAAGCTGTGAAATCTGAAAAGGCAGGCAGCCCCCAAGTCCTGGCTTCACAGAATGCATTGTACCTCAAGTTGGCAACGTGCCCTGGTGGCTTAGTGGATGATACACTGAGCTGCTAGCCACAAGGTCAGCAGTTTGAACCCACCACCCGTTCCTCAAGAGAAAGATGAGGCTTTCTTCTCCCATAAAGATTTAAAGCCCTCGAAACCCATCCGGGTAGCTCTACTGCCGTGCAGGCTCTCTATGATGAGGCTTCCTCGCCCTGTAAAGATTTATCGCCATGGAATCCCAAAGGGGCAATTCTAGTCTCTCCTACAGGATCTCTGTGAGTCCGAATTGATTTGCTGCAGTGAGTTCAGATTTTCAGGACCCTGGTGGTGTTATCAGGGGACACTGGGCTGCGAATCATAGCTAAAAAGCCAGCTTCCACCTACTAGCTGCCAACCACTCCCATGGAGATATGCAAACTCTGAAACACATGGAGGGTTATCAAGAGTAGGAACTGGCTCAGTGGCAGCAGGTGGCAATGGAAGCCTCCATCCGGAGCTTGGGTGCTCAGGCAGGGAGAGGACAGGCAAATGCAGAACAAAAAATGCTCACCAGTGGTTCCCAGAGGCTGACGGAAGGGTTAAGAGGGAATTATATATGAAACAGTGCTGCGTTTCTGTGTGAGGTAATGCAAAAATTTTAGAAATGGACTGTGGGAATGGTAATACACCATAGTGATTTTAATCAAGGATTCTGAAGTGTACACTCACATTCTGTTAGCTGCAAGTGTTACGGTACTTTAGCACATACACGCACAACGAAGTTCTAAAGCACAGATCCCCAGATTTATTTAGCATACACGCCCCTTTTCAGAAAGAAAAAAAAACAATTACTCAGCACCCCCTGGCATTTAAAAACATAATCCAAGACAATGTGGATGTGGATGTGTCTGCCTTTGCAGCCACGCCCCACCCGTCCCCCCACAGGGCACAGAATCTGTTCTAGAGCACTGTTCTGAGATGCGTGAAGTGAGCACAGGTGACGAGTTTTATTTTGTATCGTCTCCACCTCCATCAACCACAGCCCAAACCTCTTGCTTCTGTCGCGGGCGGACGCGCGCATGTGTGTGTGCTCGCGCGTGTCTGTTTGAATTTCAAAAATCTCAAAACCAATCTCACTGCCACGGAGTCAGTTCAGACTGACTGCGACCTTCGAGGGCTGAGTAGAAACTGTCCTGAGGATTTCAAGGAGTAGAAAGCCTTGACCGTCTGCCTGAGTGCTTGGTCACTTCAAACTTCTCTTCTTATAAAACATCCTAAAAGCTTCTTCCCTGTAAGAATGAAGCTTTTGGAGAATGAAATGCCCAGAAAGCAACCTAGTCCACTGTTATCTGTTGGGCGGGAGGCCCTAGAGCCTGTTTCCTGCTTGGGTTCAAATCTAACCGCTTGCAAAGGACTTAGTGGCTGTGGGAGGCTGTGGGTGGCTGTGGGAGGCTGTGGGTGGCTGTGGGAGGCTGTGGGAGGCTGTGGGAGGCTGTGGTGGCTGTGGGTGACTAAGGGAGGCTGTGGGAGGCTGTGGTGGCTGTGGGTGACTGAGGGAGGCTGTGGGAGGCTGTGGGAGGCTGTGGTAGGCTGTGGTGGCTGTGGTGGCTGTGGGAGGCTGTGGTGGCTGTGGGTGGCTGTGGGTGACTGAGGGAGGCTGTGGATGACTGAGGGAGGCTGTGGGAGGCTGTGGTGGCTGTGGGAGGCTATGGGAGGCTGAGGGAGGCTGACGGAGGCTGTGGGAGGCTGTGGGTGGCTGTGGGAGGCTGTGGATGACTGAGGGAGCTGTGGGAGGCTGTGGTGGCTGAGGGAGGCTGTGGGAGGCTGTGGGTGGCTGTGGGAGGCTGTGGGAGGCTATGGGTGGCTGAGGGAGGCTGTGGTGGCTGTGGGTGGCTGTGGTGGCTGTGGGTGACTGAGGGAGGCTGTGGGAGGCTGTGGGAGGCTGAGGGAGGCTGTGGGAGGCTGTGGTGGCTGTGGGAGGTTGAGGGAGGCTGAGGGAGGCTGTGGGAGGCTGTGGGTGGCTGTGGATGACTGAGGGAGCTGTGGGAGGCTGTGGTGGCTGAGGGAGGCTGTGGGAGACTGTGGGAGGCTGTGGGTGGCTGTGGGAGGCTGAGGGAGGCTGTGGGAGGCTATGGGTGGCTGAGGGAGGCTGTGGTGGCTGTGGGTGGCTGTGGTGGCTGTGGGGGCTGTGGGAGGCTGTGGGTGGCTGTGGGAGGCTGTGGGAGTCTGTGGTGGCTGTGGGAGGCTGTGGGTGGCTGTGGGAGGCTGTGGGTGGCTGTGGGAGGCTGTGGTGGCTGTGGGAGGCTGTGGTGGCTGTGGGAGGCTGTGGGAGGCTGTGGGTGGCTGTGGGAGGCTGTAGGTGGCTGTGGGAGGCTGTGGGTGGCTGTGGGAGGCTGTGGGAGGCTGTGGGAGGTTGGTGCTGTCTTTGTTTCTGCCCATGATGCCTGACCTCTCTGGAAGCAGCCAGCATCCTGGTAAAAGGCGAAATGGCACAGGAATCCAGAGGGCAGGGGAGGCAGGAAGGTGATGCCCCTGAGTGGTCAGAATGGAAGGAAGTGTTGAAAAGGCCAGGTCCAGCAGAAAAAGAAAAGACTGCAATCCACTGGGATGCCTTGGGCTTCAAAAGGCATGGCCCTCCAGCCGAGTCTAGGGCCAACTCCATCCCTCTTCTGCTAACCACCCACCAACCCTGGCAGCGTTAGAATATTTGGATAAGCTTCCGTCCCAATCCTCCTTGAGGCATCTCAACCCACCTCCAAATGACTCTCAATTTCTAAATATAATTATATCTTATCCGGGAGGTAGTTCCCTCATTCTCAGGCAATACCTTTACCAAGTTAAGTCTGCCTCCCTGCCTCCTGCAACTTTGGGCAGCTGTCTGAAGGGTAAAGCAATTGGATCTTGTCCTTTTAAAATATCATTCAATTAGGTCTTTTTGTAATTCACACAACATAAGGAGTTAGCCTGTCTGATTCTTAAAAAAAAAAAAAAAACTGTTAGTACGTTTCATCAAAGGCACAGTAATGGAAACATCAATTCACTCCCCACCACAAACATCTCCCTTTGATGCTGCCGTTACCTTAACAACTAGCACTTTTCAATTTCTCTCACGGAAAAGAGCTGCCTCGGTGCCTGCACCTCAGACGAGGCGCCGGTCTAAAACAACACACACGTGCATCCATCTCAACGGCACTTGCATATTTCCCTGCTCCCGCCCAGCATCACTCTCTCTGACTAACCCCCTGAGTTATCCCCAAGGAAAGAAATCTTCTGCAACCCAGATGAGTGTGCGAGGCGTTCAATGCCATCTTGCAGAAGTGGCGGGGGGGGGGGGGGCGGCGTTTGCCTCCTCACTCCATTTATTTAAACGAAGAATGGCGAGGCACCAGTTAGAAACTTGTTGGGCCTGAAGACCGTGCAGCCGCTTTCGCAAAAGATGCCCACCAGAAAGAGGACGGTAAGAATAGTGGCCCCGGAACCACGCAGCGCAGTTAGGAGATGCTATCAACCATTAGGTGCGCACAGAATTGGAATGAATGAGCTCTTCAAGGGCATTTCTTCAACCGTGCTCCACATGTTCTTGGTGTCTTGGGAAAAAATGGAGGAAGAGGATCCCCCTTCTAGATACACACAAGACAGACGGCATCTGGCTTACCAACTTATTGATATGAGAGCTCTCTTGCTTCGAATCTAGCGTGTCTCCTGTATCAATAAAGACGTGGGTCAACGTTCTCAGATCCATCTGATGAAATCACCAGGCAATTATTTAACAACATTCATATAATTTCCCTTTTTCAATACAGTTGGAAACGGCCTGACTACATGAAGCATCTAAAATCGCGGACTCTCTGACATTTGGCTAAGTCTTTCATACAATAGCCACTCAATGCCATGAAAGAAATGTGTTTGCAATGGTTGTTGTTCTGCAAATGTCATGTGGATGCCCTCAGGGGACTGCATTGAGCACCCGGCGCCCACCATGAGGCTCTGTTAATGAGAGATATAAAGGTTATGCTGAAATTATTGTTTAAAGGTGCTGACATATCACACACACACACAATCACATATTGAAATACATGTACAGAGGGGAAACCCTGTCAGGACTGAAGAGACAAAGCCGAGAAAAGTAGCAGTTTCCACTAAGGACATGCTATGGATATCTCTTTATAAGAAATGCACGTAATGATCAATTACTTTCTGTTGATTGAGCCCAAATTACTGGACAATCATTTGGCATTAGGCAATGTACTGAGTATCAAGAGATGGCAGGAAATACAAAGATGAATAATCTAAAACTCCTCTTCTTTTGTACAAATCGATCAAATGTACAGGGTTCATCACTATAAGATTATATATTCATCTACAACCCCATTCACTTGACAAATATCCCCTGAGCACTAAGTAGCAGACAGCTGGATAGAGACTGGTACTGCAACAGGGAGCCAATTCAGACACGGCTCTGAGTTGCTGGAGTTTGTAAGCTAATGAGGGAGGGAAATACTGCAAAGCCTCAAACAAGGCCAGTGGTGGGCGGTGGGGGGGGCATTTGAGAGAGAACAACACTGTCGGGAAGTCGGGGAAGACATGTTGCCAAAGCCACGCTCAAGCTGAGATTAGACAATAAGAGGCTTACATTCAACGGAGAAGAGCTCAGTCATGAGGTCCAGGCCCAAGACAGTGAGCACCAGACACATGAATAGGGCGAAGGTCTGAAAGAAGATGATTCGGGGGCAAGAACTGCCCAGGAGTCAGCACGGAGAGGAAGGAATCAGACAGGGTAGTCGCTAGTCACTGGGAGACCCTACTGCAGATAGCAGTCTTTATTCCACAAACAATGAAGGCACTGAAATGGGATTTAGCAAAGGCATTCAATCGTAAGATCTCGATTTGGAGGGGAAAAAAGAGCATTCCAATTGGAAATTATAGAATACATGGAAAGAAGCTCTGGTAAGAAAAACGCATTGAACTGATTCTGACACAGCAGAACTGCCCCCCAGGGTTTCCAAGGCTATAAATTATTAGGGAAAGAGGCTCCCTCTTCTTCATACCGTAGAGCTGCTGATGGATTCAAGCTGCTGACGTTTTGGTCAGTAGCCAAGTCCTTAGCCAGAGCACCACCGGGGCTGCTTAATGGAAATAAGCAGATGCGCTCAAGAATTGTTTAGAGATAGGAAAGACTTTTGCTGGATTAGAACGGATGGATGAGAAACAAGGAGGTAGTAAAGCTACCACGCAGGCCTCTGACTTGTTTAACTAGATGGGTCGAGATAGAGACTACTAGACTTAGAGATCGGGTGGGGGGAATCAAAGGTTCATTCGTGGAATATGTTGAGAGGCTTCTCAGACAGACCGGGGGCAACGTTAAGGGAACATGAATCTGGAGGTCACAGAAGAGGTGTGATGAGGCCAAACATCTTTGCCTTCTCATCACTAACATTTATTCAAAGTTATCAAACCAATACAGGATGGCTCAGCGGCATTTTACAGCAGGAACTGCCAGGCCCTGGCTCTTCCAACTCCTGGCTAGTAGCACTTACACCAGCACCTTCGCCTTTCGGCACCTTTGTGTCCTACACTAACTAGAAAGCACGATTCCATAGCTTCTACTGACCACAGGGACGGTTTTAAAGGCCACATGAGTAATTGAGAGAGACAAACACTCTAAAATGGAAAGAGGAAAAGTGAATGCTGTAGAGGAATGCGAATAAAGGATGGATTTCTTTCTCTGAATGTTGATCCCAGAGAGCGGAAAGAAAGGAAAGCGAGTCACTGTGGACAATGCCATTTGCTCGGTTAGAAGGATGCACGCCATTGAATTTCCTCCAAAGCAGCGAGCGAGAAAAGGAGCGTTTTTCACCAGGTGGTAGCTGGGTGACAACTTGTGAATGAAATCAGTTCTTTGCTCACCTTTTGATCCAGGCTGTAGGCCAGCACCCAGTCCTCTTGCTTAGGATGAAAGAGCAAGCTCTGGATGAAGAAGGTGAGCCGGTACTTTTGATAGGTCGCCCCTTCATCGGAGCTGATGAAGATGCTGCTCTCCATTTCAGGGTCACTAAGAAGCATGATCTGGGGGAGGCGGGGGAGAAAGGATACAGTAGAAACAGTTAGCAGGGAATACTAGAGATAAGAAATTAAAGCATAACCCATAGAGCCACCTGTATATCACAGTACCTAAAGGAACACCTGGGTCTCAAGCTGAAGTATTGGTATGATTTTTCCTTCCCAATTAAGGCTTCCATTGCTGGATGGAGCTGAAACAATGATGTGCTGAGTTAGGTCTGTCTACAAAAGGACGGTTCGTTTTCTATAGTCACGTCCTAAGTACTTTTCTAGCCTTCTGTCCGCTGACCTTGGGAAGGTCTTCTTTCTCTTGCTAGGTTTCTTCCTCTTAATTCTCTCTGTGACCCTCTCCATTCAAAACATGTCCTCCAATCATCTGAAGAACCTCTCCTTTATCCCATGGTTACTTTTGTTTTTCTGAATTATTTGATCAATTTAGTTGATTTAAGTGGTGTCATAATTCCATGGTTCAGATGTTATTTAAAGCTCATAGCTGCAAACAATGCCATTCCTAAACCAAATGGACAGAAGGGGTTAATCAAAAGTCCTTGGCATCACGATGGGCAGATTTACATCTCAACACGTTTGCATTCATACGGTGTGGACCTTAAGAAAGTTAACTGCTAACGGTCTCAATTTCGTCAGCAATAACTTCAAGTTGATAAAACTTAAAGGGGTTTTGAAGACATGGCAGAATAAATGCTATTGACAAGTGCCAGCGGTGATCACTACATGCCTTTCGGCAGTTAAAAGCCGCTCCAACCACTGCAATCTGACTTCTGCCCATCACATCCCAATGGCATTGGTCTCACTAAACATAGGACGGACATCTCAAGTGTTGAAATCCAATGGAGGGTTAAGACACTTTGATCTTTACCTCGGATGACCTCTAAGCAACCTTTGCCAGCATTGACCACTCCAACCTTCTTAAGCAGTCTGTTCCAGAGGGTTCCATAAGGCCACATTCTTCTGATTTTCTTTGCCTTCTCTTGTGGATGCTCAACTTTCTCTGCTTATTCTTAAAACTATGGATATCCCTCTACCCTCTGTTTTCACATTCTTCTCTTCGCATTTAACACACCCTTCCTCAGTGACCTCTGCCATTCCCATTCCCCCCCTCCCAAGGGTCATATATTCTGAGACAACTCATAAATTATTCTCCAGCGGAGATCTTCCCTTCTCAGTTTCAAACCTGAGCACTCATGTGGTCAGTAGATACTTCCATGTGGAGTTTCTCAGACACTTTCAACTCAAGATGCCTTAGATGTTTGTGAGTCCAGCCCTGGAGTCCCCCTCTCCCTCCCAGGATTTAGTAGGTCTAGGAGAGTGTTACCACCAACCATTCATGTGCACCCAACAGCACCCACCTCCTCAAGTTAATTCATCTGAGCCTTGTATATTTCTCTCTCTCTCTCTCTCTCTCTCTCTCTCTCTCTCTCTCTCTCTCTCTCTCTCTCTCTCTCTCTCTCTCTCTCCTGTCTTAGTCCACAGCATCCTAATCCTTCTACTGAATCTCCACAAGCCATCCCTGACCACTTGCTACTTTGGCCTTGTCCCCTCCAATCCATCAGGCAACTGAGAGTCATAGCAAGAAGTCAAATCTGATGTTGGAATTCCCCTACTTATCATCATTCACCGGCTTGTCACTGATCTTCCTGTGCCGTGGTTAGGAGCCAGACGCATAGCGACCCTGTGTGCAACAGAAGTAAGCAGCTTGTGTCAGCCTCGCAATTGTGTTTCAGCCCATTAGGACAGCCACTGGGCCACTCCATTTTGTGGAAGGCCTCTGCACTGCTTCTCCACTTCACCAGACATGGTACCTCTAAGGCAGTGGTTCTTAACCTTCCTCGTGCCACGACCCTTTAATACAGTTCCTCGTGTGGTGGTGACCTGCCAACCATAACATTATTTACGTTGCTACTTCATCACTGTCATTTTGCTATTATTATGAATCAGGCGACCCATATGAAAGGGTCATTCGACACCCCCCCCCCCAAAGGGGTCGGGACCCACAGGTTGAGAACCACTGCTCTAGGGCCTGGTCTCTCCTGGTAACATGTCCAAAGAATGTCAGACCACGTCTCCCCATCCTCACCTCTACAGAATATTCAGGCTGCACTTCTTTCAAGAGAGATCTGCTCATCTCACTCTTTTGGAAGTCCATAGTCATGTCAATATTCTTTGCCAAAACCACAGTTCAAAGGCATTGATGTTTCTTTGGTCTTCCTTATTCAATGTTCAACTTTCATGCGCATATGAGGTCATGGAAAATACCATGGTTTTGTCAGGGTACCTTAATCCTCAAAGTAGCATCTTGCTTTTCAACATGTGAAAGATGTCTTGTGCAGCAGATTGACCTGATGCAATGCCTCCTTTGATCTCTTGACTGCTGTTTCCATGAGCAATGGCTGTGGATCCAAGCATGGAATTCTTCACAACGTCTACCTTTTCTCCGTTAATCATACTGTTCCCTATTGGACACTTGTGAGGAGTTTTGTTTTCTTTGCATTGAGTTGTAATCTATATTGATCTTCCAATACATTCCCAAAATATATGTTCAGTCCCTAAAGTAACCTGCTGAAATCTGTACCTGCTTTGTGTCTCTGGCTTCACCATGAGCACAATCTTTTGGGACTTTATTACCTAATTTGACCTAAATTCCCTGAGTTGCTAAACATTCCTGATCGAATGAACAAATAGATGGGTGTCATAAGCAGGTTTCCGAAAGTTTACAGAAAAAACTGGACTAGAACAATCAGGGGATTTTTCCATCCCAACACATGTCCTGAAGCCTCCTGACATTCCCTCCAGAATCCTTCCGGTCTCTGTGGCTATGGTGCCTCTCATTGTTAGCATTGCTGCTATCCCAACCATGTGCCTCAGACATAAATTGGAAAGCTCACACAGGATTTTCAGACATTTCAAAGTCAAACTAGCAAACAATAGGATTTTTGAAAGTTACTCACAGCATATGTTAGTATTATAAAGTAAACTTTAAAATGAATTTAGGCCTTTTCACTGCTGAGATTCATGGTCCTTCTCTCCTTTATTTCTTTATAGCTACCAAGACAAATGTACCTTTTCCCTCTTTCAAATATTTGCTTTGGTTTCATTGTAATATGTTACTACTGGATATCAGCAAAAAATTTTAAATTAGGTCTTGTGTAATATTCTTTTTTCACTTATGGGTGAATCATCTAGAGGAAGCACGAGTCATTCATCTACAGAAGAAATGCCTCTTCCCATGGCACACGGAAGGATTGAAGACCTCACCCCTGGGCCCGTGAGGAAGCCCCACAGGATACATCCTGGTCGGGTCCGAGAGGGCGAACACACTGGGTAGGACGGAGGCTTCCACAACGGGCCTTGCTGCTTCATCCCCTCTACTGTGGGCTACATAACCAGCAATGAAATAATTTTTCCTCTGGTGCAGAGAAATTAAATTGCTTATTTTATGCAGGTATAAAGAAGCCTCATGGCCTATGATTTTAATGAGAAGATAAGACCAACATCATAAACGGGCTTGATTTTATATACCATGAGTTACAATATACTGAATAAGGGTTACCATCAAACATCTTGCGTAATACATTTTCCCCTGGCTCTGTTTCTTTCCACACTCACATATAATCACATAATACACTTGCACAGACAGGAACCTGCTAACTCACACATAAGTACTGTATGTATGCATGCAGAACACACATACCTCCAAGACCCCATATACATGTGCATGCTTACACACCACATGCACACGTGCTCACACAAGGAATTAATATGCAATGAGGCACATTGACATTGTGGGCTGGTTTTAGGGAGCTTAGGTAGCAAGAGCACAATTTTATTGCATCCTTTCTCCGGCATTCTCATCGGAAATACTTTCATATACTTTGATAACACCGGCACTGCCTCTATTCAATCCTAGTTTTTGAGAAGAATAAAAGGAAGAGAAATAGAAACCTACATGCTCCGGCTTACCAATTTGTGCAGGGTGCTTTATCTGCTACTTCACTGCATCCACACACAAGCCATATAAAGTTCTACCATTACTAGCATTGCACAGATAAGGGAATGAAGGCTCAGAGATGGAGAGCAACCTGGCTATTACCTCCTCTGATAGGGTCAAAAACATCCCCCCACAGACCCCCGCCCCCCGCCCGAACACACACACACTAAAACTTTACTGGCCCTTGGGCTCATAGTACGTAATAATTTTTACCAAAACGAAAAACAAGACAAAGTCAGTAAACCAACTCTTCATCCTGTTTCTAAGCATCTCCAAGAAAGAGCAAGGATGCTACTTTGAGGACTAAGTCATGGAATTTCAATCACCTCATACGCCTGGGAAGGCTGCACAGTGCATCAGCAAGAGAGCAGAGTTGACGCCTGTGACTCAGGTGTTGTCAAAGAAAGCAACTTGGACCACTAGAAGAACAACCACATCCGTCTTGGATGCCGTTTAACCAGGATGCTCCTTAGAAGCAAGATGCTGGGACCTCTTCTCACTCCTTGTGGACATGTGACCAGGAAAGCCCAAGCCCCCAACCAAACTCACTGCCATGGCATCAGTTCTGACTCACAGCCCCACGAAAGGAAACGGAGGGTTTCCACTCCCAGAAAGTCACGGTCTTGGGAAACCACAGGGGTCGTTTAACTGTGTCCTGTAGGGACGCTATGAGTCGGAATCGACTCGATGGCAGAAAGAGAACAGGGTAGGACTGCCTCTAGGGGCTTCTGAGACCGGTTTCTAAATCTTGAAGGCAGTAGAAAACCTCATCTTTCTTCCAAGGAGTGGTTGCTTGTATTGAACTGCTAACCTTGTGGGTAGCAGTCAACTTGTAATTCCTGTGCCACTCTGGAAAAAGACAACGTGCTCGGTAAAGTAAGGAAAGGGTCAGGAAAAAGGAGGACAAGTCCCCGTGAGATGCAGTGACACTGTGGCTCCAGCCAGGGGCAATCCTAATAATAATTTAAAAGGCAGAGTCAGAAGTAACGTGTGGGCACCAAACCACAACAAGAAATCCACAGATGAGAAACTTCCCAAAGCTGCCTTCTCTGACTTGGACCAGCTTCCCACCAAGAGAACATCAACACGTGAACTGACAGGAACCCGAAGGAGGGGCTGAATGCTGGTGTTTAAAAAAGAATTTTTTTTAAGGGGAGGCCCATAATACAAGGGGGCTTCAACAAGTTTATGGCGGGGGATCTCTTATCTTTTCATCTGACTTCCCACAATGTTTGAAGGCCCCCTCGTAATAACATAAACACAATAAGGGAGCAAATGTCTTGTCAGAAACTCAGCCTCAAGGTGAAATATGTGGGTTGTGTATTAACATATTGTAAACAGGAAATCTTCCCCGCCCACCCGAAGCTTTCCAGTGAAGCCTGGGTTGCCAACATAAATGACTGGCTGATGAGACAGCCAGAGCAGAGGAGTCCAGCAGAGACAGCAAATCACAGCAAAGGGAGGGCGGTGCCCAAATGAAAAGTACACGCCTTTCCTTAAAATATTCTTAAATGGATTAGAGAAACAAAAGTAGGTGTCTGTGGGCTAGATTTATGAAGGAGGCATGTGATTCATGGGAAAGTTTACTAGCGTGTTTTTATAATAAATGAATAATTACACTGATAACCGTTGCCTTCTATGCTTTTTTCCCACAGTGATAGCTGTGTAGAGAGCCAAGAGTTCTTCACTAAAGAACTTTGATACTATGTGCAGGTAGAGTTCCCACCACAGATTTCTGCTTTGTTTCCTTTTGTGGTTGCCTCTGTGTTAGTCTGGGTTGACTAAAGAAACAAATTCATATGTGTATAAGAAAGATCTTTACATACAAGACCAACTGTAGGTTAAGAAAACATCCCAGCCTAGTCCAGATCAAGTCCGTAAGTCCAATATGAGCCCAAATGTCCAATACCAATCTATAATGTCCTCTTCAGACTCATGAAACACATGCAATGATGCTGAGTGCAGGAAGATCACCGGCCAGTGGGTGGGAAGTCTTGTGGATCCAGTGGTGTTGTAATGATCTAAGCACTGTCAGGGGTCTCCATGGTTCCTACAACTCAGGGAACTGGTGTAGTTCCATGAGTCTTGTCAGTGGCAATATCTCCCAGGGAGTGAGCACAGAGAAAGTAAGTGTGTGTCTCCCATCTCCAAGGAGGAACAGAAGTTCCCAGAATCCTCAGGAGAAGGCCATGCCCACACAGAGGCATCATTGCCTATGACCTGATTGACAGGCTAGACTTTACCTCTTCACTCTTAATCCTCTCAAATTGACAATCATACAACTACCCTAGTCTCCTTGTTGGCTTAGTGGGTAACATCTTGAGGTGCTAACTACAAGGTCAGCAGTTCGTAAACACCAGTCAATCATGGGAGAAAGATGAGGTTTTCTACTCCTGTAAAGATTGACAATTCCTGAAACCCACCGGGGCAGTTTTACTCTGTCCAATAGGGTGGTTATAAGTCGGAATAAATTTGAAGACAGCAAGTAACTTATTCTCCTTGACTGCTTTCTGCAGATTGTCCTGAAAGAGATCTTCAGGTAGTTCTGCTGTCAAGAAGAAGGGGTGGTTTAAGCACGGTCGAGCAGAATTTAATAATGGCATAGACTCCAGAGGAAGATGGCTTGAGTGTCAATTCTCGGTCCACTACTGACTTTATATGTACACTTCAGGAAGTGTCTCCGTCTTTCCAAGTCTGTTACCTCACCTATCAAAAGTAGATATATACGTACCTGCTACACAAAAGTGTAAAGAAGATCACATGAGATACTGATTAAAAGGCTTAAAACAGTATCCAGCACAAAACCATCAGATAAATGTTAACCATTGCTTTAGGTCATCCAGAAGAAGAGAATTTCTAAAGCCAGAGGCGATGCCAAAGAGATGGAGATAAATGATTCAGGCATCCTTTGTTTCCCTCTCTACTCCCATCATCTCCAAGTTTTATGGCTAAAAGCCAAAGTGAGAGGGAGGTGAGAGAAAGACTAGAATTTTCTTATCAATGGCCTAGAGAAAAATTAATGCTGCCATATGAACATCGGTCAGTAGATAATTATCAATTTGATAAACACATTCCTTCCTTTGATTAACAACTCAACTCTTCAGTAGAAAGTTTCAGCCCAAGATGACCTATTGAGTCAATCATGGCTAATGGGTGAGAACCTCACACAACTAACTTCTACTGATAGGATTCTTTAAATGAATTGCCTGGGTGTTCAGGTTACATGTTGATTCAAAGTATACCAACACACGGATGGTAAAATCATTGCCGCCGCCACCCCACCCTTCATCATAAAGCTATTGGTAGGAAATTGTTTGGAAAGGCGAATGAAATACTTTTAATATTACTTGTGCTTATTAGGAACCTGTAAATAGACCAAAAGATAGTTGTTTGCATTGTTTTTTTTATTTTATGTTGCATAGTGTCAAATAAAAAGATTACTGTCAAGGTTAGTCCTTTCACCACACTTGATCAATCTGTTCTCTGAGAAGCTAAAAGATATGAATAAAAATAACACAGTGCCAGAATTAGAGGAAGACTCATTTACAACATGCAATATGCAGCCTATTCAAGCTTGCGAGCTGAAAAAGAAGACTTGAAGCACTTATTGATGAAGACCAATGCCTACAGCTTCCAGTATGAATTACAATCCAACCTAAAATAAATAAAAATCCTCACAGCCAGACCAATAAGCAATATCATTATAAACTACGAAAAGATTGAAGTTTCCAGGGATTACATTTTACTTGATTTCACCATCCACGCCAACAGAAGCAGCAGTCAAGAAGTCAGACTTCGTATTTGCATGGGGCAGATTCGCTACATGAGATCTTCCTAAAGGGGCAAAAATGAGACGGATTGACATGTGGCTGCAACAGTAAGCTCAAGCATATCAACGACTGTGAAGACAGTGTGGCATAGGGCGGTGTTTCTGTTTTTACAAATGATTGCTGTAACACGGAAACACCTTCATGGTTCTGGACAACAACAGTGTTGATGACGCTCTGCATATTACAAAGGACAATGGGGAGATCAGGCATCAGGGAAGGCCTGTCCTTAATTGTCAGCTCCTCTGACAGTCAGAATTAGTACTAGAGATATCCAAGTCCTCTGGAAAGCATTTCAGAATGCCCCCTTGCCTGCTGCTGATGAGACCTGCAATATCACTGATGAATACACGACTGTATTAAATTGTTTCTCCCTTTCACCACCTATAAAATGAGGTGAGAACTCAAGGTTTCTCGATCTCTTCTCAATTTGCCAGAGATGCCAGGAATGCAAATAAAAGAAGCCAAACAAATGCTGGTTCTGTGCTTTCAGAATCCCCACAGAATAAGAGGACATAGACTTCTCTAGACAGAAGAGGGAAATTGCTATAATTTACTGGATAATTGAGTCCTTAAAAGAGACCCTTAGGATAGGGAGTCCTCAATAAAGAACAACTATAGTATCAATACAAGCTCACAAAGAGTCTAAGGGAAATGTCAGGATACATAGCTGACCTCGATACTCATGGACAGAATCGATATGTATGCCTGCTGTAGATGAGGCCGTTAATGACAACCTATCAGCATCTCTCTCTCCTTCCTTCTCCTTGTAGGAGCATCAGTTATCTCTCTCCTGAGCACAGGGATTTCCAGCTGGTGGGGATTTGAACCTGGTGGGAGAACTGGACAACAAAGGCACAGATTTTGTTTGTCAGAGCTGGGAGGAGGGTGCTACTGGATAGAAGTCGATCAAAACTAAACCAAACTCATTGTGATGGAGTCCATTCCAACCAACACATTAGCCACCTAGACCTATGGGACAGGACAGAACTGCCCCTGGGTGTGTCTGAGATGTAATTCTTTATTGGCATAGGAAGCCTAACAGCTGGCAGCTTCGGATGGCTCACATTGCAGTCAGCAATCCCCTCTACCCACAGGGGTCCTAGTAGGAGGGAACAATGCTATTAACCACGTACATATTACAATGCACAAGACCGCCCCTAGCGCAAAGAATTTTCCATCCCCAAATGTCAATGATGCTACTGTGGAAAGACCCTTGTGTTAGAAATATTATGTACACACCGAGGAGCCCCGGGGTGGGGCCGTGCAATGACAAGTGGCCTGAGCAGTCGGGGACCATCAACTGCTACATGCACAAAGATGTTGCAGTTGGCGTCTCTGAAGACTGATGGCCTTGGACGCGCTGGGAGGCAGTACTACTCTGCCTAATAGGCTTGCTGTGAGTTGGAATCACTGTGATGACAATGGATTTGTTGGGGGTTTGTATAGAGACACACAAAGCTATATTATGTCTTCCTTTATATGTTTGCCTATACATATGTTCCTATCCATGACGTCAATGCTTTCTCACAGTGACCCATCTTGAACAGAGTGCAAGTACTCCATAGGGTTGCAAAGACTATAAATATTCATGATGCACACTGCCTTCGATTTTTCCCCTCTGAGTGGCCGCTCTTGGTATTAGCTGCCCAAGGTTTAACCCATTATGCCACCACACACACACACACACACACACACACACACGGCATGAGAGCACATGCATGTGTTCACACACATGTTCTGTTGTAGCACACATGCATGCACACACACATAGTTAGATGTCTCGAATTCAGTTTATACAACAGAACACCCACTGCTAAGTTATGGCCATCTTCACAAAAGTGTCATTTGAACCTGTTGTGGTGGACATTGTGTCAATCTGTCTCCTTTAGGGCTTATTTTTGCTGACCTTCCACTTTCTCAAGTGTGCGATCCTTCTCCAGTGATCGGCCTTCCTGGATGACCTGCCAAAAGTATGTGAGTCAAAGTCTTGCCATCCTCACTCCAAGGGAGCACAGTGGTTGTACTTCACCTACAATGGATTTGGGTCAGGTGCACCTTCATCTTCAAAGCTACATCCTTGCTCTTCAACACTTTTAAAGAGGTCCAGTGGAATACATCATCTAATTTCTTGCTTGCTGCCTCCATGTGTTTTGATAATGAGTCCAAGCAAGTTGAAATCCTTGACAACTCAGGCATTTTCTTCATTTATTGTGATGTTGTCTACTGACCAAGTTGTGAGTATTTTTATTTTCTTCATATTGGGTTATAATGCTTACTGGATGTTGCAGTCCTTGATATTCATTTACCAGCAAGGGTTTCAAGTCCTTGTTTGCAGCCAGGAAGATTGTGTCATCTGCATATTGCAGGTTATTAATAAGCTTTCCTCCAACACTTAGGCTGCGTTCCTCATACAGGTGATTCTTCTCTGGTTATTTTCTCAGCATACAGATTGAACTAATGTGGTCAAAAGATTTGACTCTGACTAACAGCTTTCTTGATTTTAAATCAGCATTTTCCTTCTTCTGTGTGTGTGTGCACACCCTTTAGGAGCCTATTGAAATAAACAGTGTGGATGGAGACAGCAGGGGAAGACACAAAGGGACCAGGTAGAGGTCCTCATAATAACTCAAGTGGGAGAGTCAAAGAGGGTTACCTACAAGTTGAATGTGGAGCACAAAAGAAAGAGAGAAGACCCAGTAAAAGAGCTTGTACCTGTATGTTCATCTCAACCTTGCTTATAACAATGAGTCATTGGAAATAACACCAACTGCCCCAAAGGCCTTTTGGCCTGAACAATTGGGGAAAATGGAATTCACATTTATGAAATGTGGAAGTCTGTGGGAGGAGCAAGTTGGAGACTTTGAAAATAAGGAGTTTGGTTTTGGAAGGGTTAAGTTAAGATGCCCAAGACACATCGACATTAAGTAAGCAATGGAGAAAAGCTTATTTTCCAGAGAGTGATATCAAATGCTGACATCAGTAGTTAAAGAGCATGCCAAGTGGTAAATCTGGAGAGTAACAGGAGAACAAATAGACAGAAGGGAGTTCATAGACCTGAGTGCTGGGCAACTGCCTAAGGATCAAATATGCAAAGAGGGAAAGCAAAGAAGATGGAAAAGGCGGAATCTAAAAGAAAAAGAACAATCCAGGGAGTGCAGGGGGCCAGGGAACTAAGAGAAGTAAGTGCCAGGCAGAGAGTGTTCAAGTGTGCTCACATAGTAACGTAAGGTGATTTCTAAAGAGTCACTGTGGATTTAGCAACCTGGAGGAGACTGGTGAGCATGACATAAGTCATTGAGGGAAGTCCACAAGTTCACTTAGTGTTGAAATGAGTAAACATTGACATGACCTTCCAAGAAAGCAATGTGGCAATATGTCACAAGACTCTGATAAATATTCATATTTTGACCCGGTAATTTCTCGTCCAGGAATCGGTCCAAGGAAACCATCTGGGACCCAATAAGAGGATTCTGCACCTGTTTGTTCAGCTCAATGTTATAGTGATACACACTGGAAATAACCCAAATACCAGATAGGAGCATTTATTAAAAACAACATAATAATAACAAAATTTTTAAAAAACACACCTGCTATTGAGTCATTTTTAATGCATAGTGACCTTATAGGACAGAGTAGTATTGCCCTTGGGGCTATAAATCTTTATGGGAACAGACTACCTGATCTTTCTCCCAGCTGCTGGTTTTGAACTGCCAACCTTGTTGTTAGCATCTCAAAGCATAACCCACTATACCACCAGACTAAACCCATTCAGTGGGATATTATGCAGCCATTAAGTATGAATTCAAAGAGTTTCATAAAACACACAAAAATAGCCATGATAAGTTTAAGTAGTACACGAAACGGGCTAAAATTACATAAAGCACAAACTCAATTTTGTTACAAAGTGGTTATGTTTCGTGTCTATATTTATGCACAGAACAATGGAGGTGGCGAGGTTCATTATAGACCGACAGTGGTCATCCCTGAGTGGCAAGATCATGAATATTTTTAAATTTCCTCTTCACACTTTTCTATTGTCCCTAATTATCCTCCAGATTGCATGCATTACCGTATCGTCATTAAATGTGTGGATACACACTCACAGGAACACGTTTGCAGGTACGTGCACACCTCCTTGTCATTTCCCATTGGTCTCGAGCCAATCCCGAGTCCTGTGAAAAGTCTCTTCAAAATTGTGCTCTGTGTTGCCTTCCATTGGGAAGGTACGGGAAGTTGGAGCATTGTCTCCTGACAGGTAAGCTCCACTTCTAGAGCAGTAGGAGCATGGGGCGAACTTAGGGGATAGAGGTGAGGTCTTTCTCAAGCAGCATTTGCCAATTCAATTCCAGGAAGAGAACCAAAGCCTCACTGTAGAACAATATCCTTCTGCCCCAACCTCCAGCCCCCGCAGTCAACCCACACTAGATGGACAGTTCCTGAACCAAGTTCTGGTTCAGACGCCTCCTCCATCTGTTATCAAAACCGAACCGGACACATCAGACTGGTCACAACTGTGTCCCCACGATGTTCTTGTCTTCAGCAGCACACCCCTCTGTTCTAGTGAAACTGCTTCACAGGGTTTCCTGAAATCCCAGGCTTTTAGCAACATCTCTAGCTTGGCTAACACTGTCCTCCCTACTCAAAAGCCCAGCACTCTTCTAGCCCCGGCCATGCTTCCAGGCCCACTCTTTCACTTCCCTATTTCCTGAAGCCTCTGAATGCTCCAGCAGAAAGATCCATGAGCTCCACCAATGCATTCGTTTTCAATAGGACTATAATCATTTTATGCTAAAAAGATTTGAAAATGTATCGACTTATTTGTATGTTTTAAAATATTACGTATTTACTACTTTGCTTTGTCACCTCAGTGTTACATTTCTGAAAGGCAAAGGCATTCTGCTCGGTCACATCTTTTGGTCTTGTTTTCTGTCTAGAATGAAAGGCATGCTTGGTCAACATCAAGTGCACAATTTGGTGATGGTCCCTCGATGGTTTGTAAAATTGCTTGATAATTATTCGATGCATTACAGAAAGAGGCTTTAACAAATCATGGAAAAAAGTGAATTAAGAGATAATGGGATTGTTCCCTAAGCTTCTTGAAACGTTCTCATATTTAGGGGATATCAGCCCTAGCCAAAGAAGCTAAGTATATCTCCATACGAGCGGCTCATTACACCTTTACCTGAAGGACCATCCCTGTACTTGCCAAGGTATTGCCTTCCTCACGTCCATGATCACTACTCAGAGCATTTACCACCTGCACCACCTGTAGTGCTTCTTCTGATAAAGTCTAATACATGCCCACTTCAACAAATGGGTACCCACATAAGTTTCTGGCTAGGTAGGTGTAGTTCACCAGCAGATGAGCGGATAAGCAAAATGTGATCTATCCCCACCACAGAACATTGTCCTAAAGAGAAAAGCTGTTCTGACGGATGCTACGTCACGGATGGCCTTAGAAACACTACACAGGGTGAAATCACTCGGAACACCAAAGGGCAGGCGCTGGATTCTCCCTCTTACATGAAATATCTAGACTAAGCTACTGCACAGAGTTGAAAGTTGATTAGCGGTTACCAGGGGCTGAGGGGAAGTGGATGGGGAGTTATTATTGAAGGTCTTTTAAGGATGATGGGGAAAAAGCATTGAAGATCGACGAGTGGTAACGGTTACACAAATTAACTTCACTGAACGGTACAATTAAGCATCCGTAAAATGGCGAATGTTCCCTTCATAAAGGGGAGAAAGAGGAAGATGGCCAAGCATGTGGAATAACCCAGTGGCTGCAACCATGTGCTCAAACAGCAATCACGAGGCTGGTGCAGGAGTGGGCGATGCAACGTTCTGGCGGTCTAGGGTCACTGTAAGTCAGACCTGAATGGCTAGAGCTTACACAGCAATAACCGTGTTTTATAGATGTCTACTTCCAATATTTGAGAAAGGCAAGTCTACTCCTGAAAGAGAAGGAAAAAAGAAGTTTTGTGCTTCAAACATTGGAGGAGTGAGGCTGAACATAATTGTGCTTGTTTTTGCTTAATTGTTTCTTATGTGAGGCCATAGTTTAATCTGATGGTGTTTGCTTTTTCTCTCGCCTCCACATTCGAAGCACTGATGGGAGATACAAAGTGAAGCCTTAAGCTTAACCACCAGATGCAATGGTGTGCACTCTCAGACAAGGGGATCTAGGTAGATGGTTGGGTACAACGTCATATATACAGACAAGATTCATAACCCTGCATATGCAGACAAGTTTTGTGAACCATCTTGTTCAGTGAATGAAGAGTAAGGTGTTTATTGTCTTAGGGATCGAATTTGCTAGGGCTCCCTTCTTAGCCTCTGTTGAGATCCCAGAGTTAGGAGTCATTGCTTTGAATGCTAAACTCAGAAAGGCAAGGACTTCATGAAAAGATAAAGATCTTTGCCCTGTATTCATATTATCTACCACAAAACAAACCTAATTTAAAAGCATCTTGTTGAAGCTGTGTGGGAGGGAGATCCTGAAAAGATTCTAATGCGCAAAGGATGGTAAACGGAAATTAATCGCACAGTACTCATTATGACTAATTTAAGAATTGCAGATTGTCACTGACACAGTATTTATTTAGTGCTATCTTATTTCATTTAGTGAACTTTTTTTTTAAGTGAAGGGCTTTCATAAAATCACCTGCTAAGCCCATTTTCCCTATTTGATTGTAAGGGGACATTTTACATGTGAAGTCTACCCAAGGCAATTTTAGGGATCTAACTGTAGATATTTGAGAACGATTATTACACTCAGGAGATTCAAGCCATGTGTCAGGTTATTAAGTGAGAACAATTCATTGGAGACCGGGAAGCTGACAGCATCATTGACCTTGGTACCAGTATCACCAGTTAGTGGGAAGTCTGATGAATGTGCATTAGATTTCAGCTCCTCGTCCCCATATCTGCTATAAGGGGCGGGGACAGGCACCTACACAACATGCTAGATACCTTGCAAAGGGAACAGCATACTTTCTTCTGCAACAGCCCTGTGGGGCCAAAACAAGGAGGTAGGGCAAGGAAGGAACAACTATGGGGAGAATGCATGAAGCATTCACTGGTCAGGAGCTCCACCCCTTACTCCAGGTCCCTGCTGTGCATTGCCTTCTCCTCAGGCAGGGCTGAGGGACATCAAAGACTTGTAGCTGTATTGCCTTTTATAGCAAGTCCCCCCACAGAGACTCTCACCACCCTGTAAGCTGAGCCAGCAGGTACTTTTACCCCCTGCCTTCAACTTCAATGGCAGCTGTGACAAATTACCACAATAATTTTATTTATTTATTTATTAGTTCTAGGGATCACAAATCCAAAATGGGTATCAATAAGATTAAAGTTGAAGTGCTACCATCCTTCTTCAAAGAATTGAAAAAAACAACTTTATATGGAGAGGGAAGAAGCCCAGAATTAGCAGAGAACTCATCAAGAAGAAGGGAAAATGGGAGGGTTTGTTCTACCTGATTTTAGCATGTACTATACGGCCACAATAGTCAAAACAGTGTGGTACTGGTATAATGACAGATATTCAGAACAATGGAAAAGAGCTGAAGACTCAGAAATAAAAACATCAACCTAAAGGCAACTGATCTTTGATAAAGGCCCCAAAAATATTAAATGGGAAGGAGATGCCATCTTCAATAAATAGTGCCGGGAAAAATGGCTATCAACCTGCAGAAAAATGAAACAAGACCCTTCCCTCACTCCATGCACAAGAACAAATTCACGGTGAATCACAGACCTGGAGATAAAACCCCAAACAATTAGGGCCATCAATGAGGGAATTGGGACAAACCTGAGAATCTTGGCACAGGAACACATAGTCTATCAGAAATAGGGAAGGATACAAATACAGACAAGTAACAAATAGACAAGTGGGATATACTGAAGAAAAGACACCTGTGTACATTGAAAGAATTCACCAAGAGAGTAATAAGAGAGTCCACCAACTGGGAAAATATCGTTAGGAATGACACATCAGACAAAGACCTTATTACTAAAATCGACAATACTTTGAAAGTTTAGAATAAGAGAAAAACTAATTGCCCACTGAGGAGGTGGGCAAAGAACCTGAACAGAAGTTTCACAGAATCTGAAATCCTAATGACGAATAAACATATGAGAAAATATTCCTGATCATTAGCCACAAGAGAAATGCAAATCAAAACAACCATGAGATACCACCTAACACACTCAAAGGTAGCCCAATTCAAAAAATCAGAAAGCAACCAGTGTTGGAGGGGCTGTAGTGAGATAGGAACTCTCATCCACTGCTGGTAGACCTGTAGGTATGTACAGCCATTATGGAAATCGATTTGGCGATTTCTCAGACAGATGGAAATTGAGTTACCATACAACCCAGCAATCCCCCTACTGGGCATATACCCAGAAGATGCAAGAAACAAACCATGGCCAGACATCTGTGCTCCAATGTTCATTGCGGCACAGTTCACAATTTCGAGGAGTTGGAAACAACCCAACTTTCCATCAACAAATGAACGGATTAAAAACTGTGGTACATACATACAATGGAGTACTATGCATCGCTAAAAAGTAGTGAACACATGAAGCATATCGCCGCGTGGGAAGAACTGGAGGAAATTATGCTAAGTGAAGTAAGTCAAGCACAAAAGGACAAATATAACATGAGTCCTCTAAGGTAAGTGTGTGTGTGTGTGTGTGTGTGTGTGTGTGTGTGTGTGTGTGTGTGTGTGTGTGTAGATAGATAGATAGATAGATAGATAGATAGATAGATAGATAGATAGATAGAACAGAAAGGTGAGTGCAAAAGGGGCACAGGGAAAAAGTTACTGTATATAAACACTCCAGGGATAATGTCCAGGTAGTATGGCAGGGGCCAGATCAAATCCAGGGGAACATATGGTAGCCAATTAAAATAGGGGTGGAAGGAGGAAAGGGGAAAGAAAAAAAATATGTGTGATGGGGAATAGGGCACTGACCCACCCAAGGGGAGGGTATTGTTTGTGTCTCCACAGGGAAAGAGGGACCAGATATAAAGCCAGTGCCAGACGAATGCAGTGTGTCTACAAGGAGTGGGAAGCCAGTGCAGGGGCCTGAGGGCTCAGCCCCATACCAGCTACATGGACAACTGTCCCTCACCCATGAAGAATTTACTTGAAAGGACGGCCTTGAAGCTGCAAATAAGGGAGAGGGTCATGTTTGATCAGAGCAAATGAGCAAATGGGAGCAAATGAAGGGGGAGGAAGAGAGAGTGGAGCACATCCTGGCCCATCAGGCCTGGAGGATGATATCCCCACTCTGAACAGCCAATGTACAGAGTGGACAATATGGCTGATCCCACTGAAACATGCCATCCCTTGATGGCCCAGGGCCCTAAGGGGGACAACACTGGAGACTCAGGGTCGGGACTGGCCCAGACTGAACCTGTGACACTGAGGCAAACCACTAAAAGTGTACAACAGAGAAACCATGGGAGCAGAGCAGGGAGCCCCCAAGGAAGTACAAAGGACAGACTCTGGGGCCAAAGCATGGTATCCCATTGGACCTGACTGAAGGACACACCTAGAGATCAAAAATCAGACCTTGATCTATTTGCAGTTTTTTCTTTCTTTTAATTTTTTTTTTCTTTTAATTAATTTATTCTTCTAGGGGTAATTGGTTTCCTTTTTGTTGTCATCTCTGTGTTCTCACTCATAAGCTATCTTGCTATGACTTGATTTTGGTGCATATTATTATCTACAGATCTATCTAGATAAGATGGGCTGGATGAATAGTCTGGAGGAGAAAACAATGGGACCAATGGTTCTGGGGAGACACGGGAGAAGGGGAGGATGGGGTAAGGAGATGGTGCTGAGCAATCCAGGGACAGGGGAGCACTAATTAAGCCAAAATCAGTAGCAAGGAGGGTGTGAGAGGAGGCCTGGTAGGGATTCAGCAAGGACAAGGTAACCAAGAGAAATTACTGAAACCCCAATGAAGGCTGAGCATGATAGTGGAATAAGAGGAAAGTAAAAGGAAATAGAGGAAAGAACTAGGTGACAAAGGGTATTTATAGAGGTCTAAAGACTGGAATGTACATATGTAAATATATTTATATGAGAGTGTAGGGAAACAGATCTATGTGCATATATTTATAGGTTCAGTATTAAGGCAGCAAATGGACATTGGGCCTCCACTCAAGCACATACTCAATGAAGAACACGTTCTATTAAATTGGCATTCCAGGATGCACACCTTTCTGACACGATTGCTGAAGAAAAATGTGTGCATAAGCAAATGTGGTGAAGAAAGCTGACGGTGCCCGGCTATCAAAAGATAGTGTCTGGGGTATTAAAGGCTTGAAGATAAACAAGTGGCCATCTATCTGAGAAGAATCAACACCCACATGGAAGAAGCACACAAGCTTGTCTGACCACAAGGTGCAGAAGGGACCAGTTATCAGACATCAAGAACTAAAAATCTATCAATGGATGCCACCTCCCTGATATGATCACTGAAGACAAATGTGTGCATAAGCAAAAGTGGTGAAGAAAGCTGATGGTGCCCAGCTATCAAAAGATATAGCATCTGGGGTCTAAAAGGCTCGAAGATAAACAACTGGCCATTTAGTTCAGAAGAAACAAAGCCCACATGGAAGAAACAGACCAGCCTGTGTGACTACGAGCTATCGAAGGGATCAGGTATCAAGCATCAAGAAACAAAGAATGATATCATTATAAATGTGGGTGAGTGTGGGTGGAGTGGAGACTCAAAGCCCATTGGTAGCCAACCAGACACCCACTTACTGAAGGGTTATGGGTAGGAGATGAGCCAGTCAGGGTGCAGGGTAGCAACGATGAAACATATAACTTTCCTCTAGTTCTTAAATGCTTCCTCCACCCCCCACCCCACCCCCCACTATCATAATCCCAACTCTACCTTACAAATCTGGCTAGACCAGAGGATGTACATAGGTACAGATAGCAACTAGAAACACAGGGAATCCAGGACAGATGACACCTTCAGGACCAGTGGTGAGAGTGGCGATGCCTGGAGGGTGGAGAGAATGTGGAGTAGAAAGGAGGAATTGATTACAAGAATCTACGTATAACCTCTTCGCTGGGGGATGCACAGCAGAGAAGAAGGGGTGGGGGGAGACGTCGGACAGTGTAACATACGACAATATAATAATTTATGAATGATGAAGGGTTTATGAGGTATGGGGGTGGGGAAGGAGGGGGAAAATGAGCAGCAACTATTAAGGGCTCAAGTACAAGGCAAATGTTTTGAGAATGAGGATGGCAACAAATGTACATATGTTCTTGACACAATGGATATATGTATGGATTGTGATAAGAATTGTATGGGCCCCCAATAAAATGATTTTTAAAAAGAAAAATAAATAAATAAAGTTGAGGTGTCAGCATGATTCTGTTCCTTTGTGAAGGAGTTACCGGAGAATCTGCTTCCGTGACTTTTCTAGCTTCTAGAGCAGTGGTTCTCAATCCCCCTCATGCCGTGACCTTTCACACAGTTCCTCATGTTGTGGTGACCCTCCAACCATAAAGTTATTTTTTTGCTACTTCATCACTGTCATTTTACTGCTATTATGAATCAGGCGACCCCTGTGAAAGGGTTGTTCAACCCCCAAAGGGGTTGAGACCCACAGGTTGAGAACCGCTGTCCTAGAGGCTACCCGCCCATGTCCTCTTTCATCATGAAAGCCAGAAATGACCAGTGAGTCTGGGACACCCTGACTCTGCCTCTTCTGCTTTCCTCTTACCATGGAAGAATGTTTAACAATGCTGGACAAGCACTGTTCTGCTTCCCACAAGCTTGAAGGTTCAAATCCCCCAGTGGATCCTGGGAGCGAGATGAAGCTGTATGCTCTGGTAAACGGGTATTGACTCATACTCTGTCTAAGGTTGATGAGTTGGAATGGCATCAATGTCAGTGGTGGTAGGTTGTAGATGATGTTAAAGAACCTGGGTGGTGGTGAGCTTCAGTGTTCAAACCCACCCACCCACATTTCAGGAGGAAGATGACAGGCTAGAAAACCTACGGGCTGACATCCTGCCACATGGAGTCACTCTATGTCAAAATCAGCTGATGGACCCCAAAAAGCAAGGCTCATGACATTGGGCTCCATCAGTTACTCCAGGACGACTCCTGGTCAGCTGATTGGCAACCTTCACTCCATCTGCAGTCTGATTCCTCTTCTCCACATAGCACCGTTCAACCCCCCATTCCAGGAATGAGGGCATCTGCGGTACCATTGCTCAGCCCACCACACATCCCAGTCGGCAGGCAAGGAAATGGCAAAGCGGAAAAACTTGCCCGAGTCCCGGCTGGTACCACGGATGAGACCTAGAGCTGAGGTCCAAGCTTTCCCGAGACAAGTGCGTCAGCTCGCTGGACATGCTGTGGTTGGTGGTTTCGTGAAGCAGAGAGGAAGACACGGCATGAGAAAGAGGAGCAGCCAGTGTGCAGGAAAGTGGAAAAGAAGCAAATCAGGAGGAGACACGAGAGTGAAGTTGACCCTGTGTCTTCACCCCCTTTGCTTTCATCACTTCCACTATAAATATCTGTGCGTGTGTGTGTGTGTGTGTGCATGTGCTCATGTTGGACTTTTAGGGTGTATGGGCTGTTTGGTGTTTGTGTGTGTGTGTGTGTGTGCTCATGTTGAACTTTTAGGGTGTATGGGCTGTTTGGTGTTTGTGTGTGTGTGTGTGTGTGTGTGCTCATGTTGGACTTTTAGGGTGTTTGGGCTGCTTGGCTTTGCTTTGTCTCTTTCTTGACATGAAGCACAAGGGGAGGATGCAGGGAGGCAGCAATTTTGTCAGGCAGGTACACTCCATAATGATCCATCATCGTGTGTCAGGCGGACTCCAGACAGGCAGGGAAGAGAAAGGCACAATCACTGCAATAAACAGAGAAAAGGGCCTTCCGGGTAATAACGTAATGAGGAGTGGCTAGCTGCTACCGCCAGCGAGGGTGGGACAAAGCAGGAGAGGGAGGACCCACGGAGTGAGAGATGGCGGGGCCCAAGGTCACAGTCTTATATTGTCAGTGACTTACAATAAAGGGACTGCTCCGTGTGTGTGTGTGTGTGTGTGTGTGCGTGTGCGTGTGCGTGTGTGTGTGTGTATAGGTGCTCTCCCCGTGGCACAGAGAACCCTAACAAATACCACACACCCCCTCATAAACTTCTGGTCATTGCTAAGGCGATAACAGCACATTTGTCAAAAGGTCCAGCTGCCACTTCTGATTCCAGAGCTTGGTAAAGGATCCACCCCTATCATGATTTAGATTAATTGCTCCTCATTAAGAGCCAATAAACAAACTGCTGGCGGGGAGCTCCTTTTTGCCAGGGCCCCAGTCCACTGTCGCTGTGTGTAATTGCCGAAAGGGAAAGCGGGGTACACCAGAGGGTTGTCAAATGTAATTTATAGGTTTTTAAGATCTAATCATTTTCCATAATATTAGATTAAACGGCAGTCTATATTAAAGAGGAAATTACATTTCACCTTGCTTTCTTTATTTTCCCCCCTCTCCAAGCTGAAGTTTCAGGAAAGCTGGACCAGAAGATGTCCTTGACAATGAGCTTGAGAAGGATGACCTAGCATGGCTCTCTGCACCCTGAATCTGCTCAGAGAAGCAGGACCAGAGATAGGTGGGAATCTGCTCTTAAGTGAACCAACTCCACCGAGGAGGCCCAGGGACGAAGCCTCTCCGCTGCTCCAAACAGAGCCCCGTCACCTTAGCCCGTGACCACACACACACAGTCCCAAAGCTGCGGTACTTGTTTGGGGTCTTAGGTGGTGGTGTTATCAAGATGAAGAAATGCCTTGAAGGAACCAGATCCCTAGAGCACAGCGTCACTTTTGGATTTGGAATGAGACAGGCTTGGCTTTGCGTGTGAACACTCATTTAGTTACACTTATTTATTTTTTAATGTTTCACAGTTGTATTGGTACAGAATTTCCTCATTATAGAATTGAATAGTTTGGTCATTCAAACAGATCAAGGGGGAAGTGTACAATCACCACCACACGCACCCTAGAGCATTCTAACCCCCACGGCTGAGTCGCCTCCAAAGTGAGCTATGCAATCAGGATCAGCTCCAGTCCCCCCCTTGACCCCCCCGTTACATACTTCCAAACTCCCCTGTGGCCCACGTTCCTCCCCTAGGTTCCCTCTAACAGCTTCTATCAGTTATTAGCGTCGTACGTCCACCCCTCCTGAGCTGCACAGCTGCGAAACCCCACAGAAAACAATGCAAATGAATCACACAAAGGTGGTAAGGATACGATCGCCTTCGTATAAAGACAGAAATCCAAATATAGAACATGATATGGTTTGGACATTGTGTCACAGGCAATCCCTCGGTTTCAAACATTCAACTTAGGTACGACTCATAGGTAGGAACCAACCCCATACAACCTAGGATGTTAAAATTCTGCAGTACACACAAGGGTTCCTAACAGCAAATGGGCATGACTCCGTGATGCACAACAAACCATTATTGTTGTTAGTACTGTATTATCTGAAAGATGTTTTAGTATATATGGAAGTGTTTCTTTAAATATTTTTGCATAGAGTTACACTATATGCTAATGTAGCTTTACATCTTAGACACCCATATAAATAACCACGCACCTGGCATTTAGTACACATAGCACACATAGGAAAATAACCCATAGGTGTGTTAGGTGGTTTGCAAAAAAGGATATAATATGTGTTATCTGAATAAAAATATAATATGTACTAAGACAAGCATTAGACTAACTGATGTTAGATATAACCTCACCTAATTGTTTTGACTTCTCTGTAAGTTCAACTTAAAGATATATTTAGGATTGGAACATGTTCATACTGTGGAGACTGCCTGTGTATATGTCCTATACCAATATATGCCTGGCACTGCAATTGCTTTGTATATTAGAGACATGAGATGCACAGGTGGTGTGTGGGAGTTGTTGAACTCTGGTTACATCTGCAACGTCCAACTTTCTGAATTCTATTACGACCTCAGAGCATAGTACATGCTGTCAGACAGTAGCAGGATATACTTTATAATGCAGCACAGAGGTATAGAGCTTCTAACGACACGCTAGACTCCATGATGGAGACGAAGATGAGTAAGAAAAGATTCAAATCCTTCCTAACCGTGAACGAGCTCCTTGATGTATAAGTTTCCATTTGTCCCAACTATAAAACCAAAAAGCAACCTGTGCTTTACCCCCCCCACCCCCCACTGCCATGATGATGTATTGAGAGGGGACAAAGAGAGTGGAGTAACATGGGGAGGTGACCGGACATACAGGGACATGCTGCACATCCCAGAACCTTTCATTGCCATCCTTCTCCCCATGGCCTTTCCACAACAGTCATGCTCAGTTGAGGCAACTGGGGTGGGGTGGGGGGCAAAAGCAGAGAATCAGTTTAGGCAAAGAAGGATGTCACTCAAGTCGCACAGCTGAGAAGTATGGAGTAAAAATGAAAATCTGGAGTTGAGATTCCCCATTTTAGAAGGATGTACACAATCCCCCAAAAGCCAAGAAAGGGACGGTGGCTAGGACGTCATTGCTGTGCGGTGCTTGCTCTCTGTCACGTCAGCTAACAAAGATCTCCTCAGCTTGGTCTTCAAGAGCCTCACAACTGGTTCCAACCCGATGTCACCTGAGTCTCTACCCTCCTGGAAAGAATCACTCAATTAACTATCCCCCCAACATTCCAAACTCACAGTTATTGCTCAGACTTTACTCATCCCTCCTCCGTAGGCTCTCTCATAAACATTCTATTTATCATACCTCAAGGCAGCTCCTCCAAGAAGCCCCCTGGATTGTTCACTCAGCACTCTGTCGTCTTTGCAGAGCAACGGCGATCTACTTAAATGACAGTAAAACAACAGCTCTTCCATAACAGGAAGACTTTTGCTACATCTTTGTAGCCCCCATAAAGATCAATCCAGTGTCATTCAAAGAGGCTGAAAAGAATCCTGTGATTCTGGTCCCTGCTGCTATCGGCCCAGAACTCAGCCTTACGAGTACTTCTTGGCTCGCCATCCCTGTCGGACATCTAAGCAATGCCATGGCAGAGTCTCACGGTACCTCTGGAAGTGTCGCTTCCATTCCCACTGTCCTCAGTGCCAGTGTAAGTGAGACTGCCGAGCCTGCTGCCATGGAGAAGGAAGTTTATAGTCCTCCCAGAGGGAGAACCCCAGGCACAAGGGTAGAGGCAAGAGAAGTCCATGCAGCTAAGTCTATTCAGGTAGCACAGACCAGCACCATTAGGGCCATGACAACAGCTATATCAGAATGCTACAAACCACTAGCACAGCGGTTCTCAACCTGTGAGTCGCGGCCCCTTTGTGGGGTTGTCTGATTCATAACAATAGCAAAATGACAGTGAAGAAGTAGCAACGAAAATCATTTTATGGTTGGGGGTCACCACCACATGAGGACCTGTATGAAAGGTCCGCAGCCTGAGGAAGGTTGAGAACCCCTGCTCTAGCATGTCTGCCTTCCTCCTACAGTGCCCAACACCAATCCTGGCAACTGCCCATCAAGAGCACAGACATTCCACTGACGTTCCAGGTGGACTAATCTTCCCAGGAACAAATCCTACACCTACTTGCTTCAAGCCTCCTCTTCCCATTTCTTATAAATTAGCATTGCCAACTGGTTAATTAACAAGCAGAGGCCCTTCATGCCCCGATGCTGTGCTTGAATACTCTCCTTGTAAAGGATCATGCATAGGCACCTGCCTTATGTGGCTTAATGCAGCATGTGTTATAAAAGTACCTCACACACAGCCTTTTATACCATGACAGCCAGTTCAGTTCAACCCCCTAAAATCCCAGCAATATTTAAGTGTCAAAGGTGGCTTTCATTCGGATATTTATTATTGGATAATGAAAAATGGGACACATCAACTCTATACCCCAGGCAATGGGGGAAGTCACTTCTTTAATAAAGCTTTCAATCATAGGACCACCATATTTCTTGGAAATAACACAGCCCCCAAAGCTTCCTTTTGAGACGCTTGTTTTCTTTAAGGCTTTATGTTTTGTTTTGCTTCCTAGTGACTATAACCCTATATCAGCTGCAGGAATGTCAGTTGGTCAAAAACTGCCTTCTCCGTTGGACTGGATAATGTTACAGGCAATTTTGCTCTCCATGCTTACCCAAGAGTACCCAAAGATTCTTAGTCTACTCTGATCTAAAGACCTCTACAGAACCCAATAGAGAGAACAGTCAGAACACTGTGGCGTTCATTCCCTATCAGCTCCAGCTGGTGTCTAACAGACCAGTTGCCTTCAACTTGAGGCCCATTCATGGTGGGTCCATCCTTGTCAGAGTAGAACTGTACTCCACAGGGTTGTTGATGGTTGACTTGTCCAAAAGAGACTACCAAGCCTTTTTTGTCAGGTGTTCTTCACTCAAAAAACAAACAAACACCCCCAAACCAAAATTCATTAGCATTGACTCAATGCAGACTCATAGCGACCCTCTGAGTTTCTGAGACTGTCACTGATTATAAGAGTAGAAAGTCTCCCCTTTATCTCATGGAGCAGCTGGTGGTTTTAAACTGCTGACCATGATCATCATAGCCCAAGCAATAATCACTACACCACCAGGGTGGACACAATCTTCCAACGTTTGGCTTAGCTTCCCAGTGTGTTGACCTGCCAAGGGTCTTCTCTACTCTAATGTCCTGCGGGTCCTATGTCCTCTTGTTAAGACGCTGGTTAGTAGGCAAAATGCCACTGGCTGGTCTGCATGTCCATGTTCTCCGCAGCAGCCTGTGACATCTGAGAGCACTGACCAGTCTGTTATTTTTCTTATCCTCCACATCCAGCAGAACGCCAGGCATGTTATAGATGCTTACTAGGAAAGTTTGGATAAAACAATAGTTCAATAATGCGGAGCAAAATATTACAGGGTAAAATAAACGCCCCAAAGTCATCTTTCCCAACTATATCAATATACAAAAAGGGTTCATGAGGAATTCAACTGCCTTCCGCACATCCAGGTTATTCATCGCATAATCATTAGCCAGGTGTGGCAGTGTGGAGAAGACCATCCAAAACACCTGAAAACAAAACTGAATCTCCTTTCCACCGAGTCAATGCCCACACATAGCTGTTAAACACTGCACCTTCCTGAGCCTCCTCCCAGGCATCTGGAACCAGAGTTTCTGGTTCAGGGAGCAGAGCCCAGTATCTGTACTTTAGCAAGCCCCTGGATCATTCTAACGCACATGCCTGTGCGAGCACCATTGCTTTCGAGTCTCTGCAGGAAGGAAATGATTCTTGCTCTAGTTCCTGACAGAATAGAAGTGACTTGAAACGGCCTCCCTCCTAATGAGTCCGTCCATTCCTTGGACCCAATGGGAAGCCAAGGACTGAAGATGAGCATGACTTAGCTTTGGGGACGAGACTAATTAGTAGGAAAGCAGGTCGTCATCTGGTTAACTCTCCTTCGTTGAATAACCCGTGAACCCCCAGGGCTCTGCCAGAAACGGGGTCTCCAATTCCTCCTTTCGTGACTTCACCAAAGGCACAGGAAGTCCCCCCACCCCCGGCCCCTGTCTGCAAGTCTCCTTCTCTGCTGAAGAGTCCACAGTTTAGATCTTCTAAGTACCACCTGTTCACGCCTGGCATGTTTGGGGAAGTAATTAGCATCGACTGCGGAGCAAAGAGCTCCCTCCTTTCAGTTGCACTTTGAGTTTCTAGAATAGAAATGCCAGGGAATTAGCCATACTCTGTCCTCATTAATAGGCGATGGTTGCCTTCCCTGCTAGTTTACAGCATGTTGACACAACCCCAGCTACTCCCCTGCGGTTGTGCCTAGCTTCGGTGACATTCCGGGGAAACAAATGAAAGCCCTGGGTGTCAATGTGTGCGTGCATTTAGGCTGCAGGAGCAAACACGGAAAGGGAAGCCTGAACCTTATCAGAAATGAGTAAGTATAGCTCTCAACTCCGGTTGAGAATTGGGAAAGCCCTCAGTGCGTGTCTCTACACCCTGGGCAGGTGGAAGCCCCAGGGTCCTAGACTAAGAAGGGCCAACTAAAGGAAGAGAAGGTCACCTTGAGAGCAGTGCTTTGCAAATGGATATGCTCATGAATCACCAGAACTATTTTTAGAATACTAATTCTGATTCAGTAGGGGTATATGTGCTGGGGGGAGGGGGAGCGGTAAGAGTCTGCATGTTGATCCAGGACTTTGAACTGGTTCATTTCAGTTTGACATAATGCTGAGGCCATCTCCAGCCCTGAGAGCCGGGGCTTAAGTGGAGAGCAAATGTTTTGAGAATGATGAGGGCAATGAATGTATAAATGTGCTTTACACAATTGATGTATGTATGGATTATGATGAGTTTTATGAGCCCCTAATAAAATGATTTTTAAAAAAACTGAAAGAAAAAAAACTACGAAAGGAAAAAAATGAGTAGACAGCTTAACAAGATCTCTGGTGATTCTTAAAAATGTACATTCTTAGCAGGGGATTGGACCAGGAGTCAATAGTTCACTGTTCTGTCTTTAATAAGATCCCAAGTTAATCAACGCACCTTCCCTGGACCACATGCTAAGTAGCAAAGACAGAGTAAATAAGAACCCATGGAAACATTGGGGCGGGCAGCAGAATCACCTAGAGGTCTGCTTAAAAAGATTTCTGGGGGCTCAGATTTTCTGATTCAGGAATTTGGGGGTGCTAGAGAATCTGCTTTGTAACAGGTTCTCATGTGATCCTATTCTGGTGGTCCAAGAATCACATTTTCAGACTTTTTACAGAATTGAATTCAGAACCTCATTCTGGAACACTATGACCTTGGAGAGCTGCTTCAGCTCAGAAAAACCTAGTTTTATTCATCTGTAAATGAGGCGGGGGGTGGGGGGGGGGCGGCGGGGAAGCAAACACTGCCATTGAGTTAAAACTGATGTGAGGGGAATAATAGCTATTAGTTAGATTATGCACTCAATGTATTTCACACAACTTACTAAACCCTCAAAAAATAAACCTTTGATCTTCCGTCGTAATGTCCATACAGCCAGACTGAAGAGTAGAATGGGTGAATTATAAGAATCCTCTGGGATTTTTCCATTAACGCCAAGAAAGGTTTCACATTGAAAGCCAGTCACAGGTAGGGTCAAGATGACCATGAATCTATCTAGTATCCGCTTCTGACCTTCCACCTTTAGCATAAGTACTGCTAGACAAACTTGAATTGAATTCACACACACACACACACACACACACACACACACACTACTCATAGCAACCCTAAAGTACAGAGTAGAACTGTCCCATGGGATTCCCAAGACTGTAACCTTTATGGAAGCAGACTGCCACATAATTCCTGTGAAGTACCTATTGGGAATGAATGACTGACTTTTGGGCTGGCAATTGAACATGGTGCCACTGTACTAACAAACCAGACAGTATACTCTACTCAACTGAATCTTCAGTGTTGTAAGGCAGTGCTCATATGTGAATGGGCTTGTGAATTGAGTAAGATGGGTTCTGCCCTCAAGAAGTTTACAATCAAGTATGAAAAAGAATGATTCACTTTTAAAATAACATGCATTCCTGTTTTTTGCTGTGGTGGAAGAGAGGGTTACACCTGAGGACTGTTACTCCCATCGTTCCCATTGAAAACTACGTGGGGCTATTCTACGGGACCCAGAAGGGTCATTATGAGCTGGAATCGATTTGATAGCATTGAGTTTGTTTGTTTGTTTGTTTGTTTGCTTATTTGTTTTTATTGCTTTCTGCATGTAACCCCCACAAAGGCCTTTGGAGTTAGGGCCCTTTATTAACACCCAGCATTCACACAAAGGTCTCGGGTGGCTAAGGGACATATTCAAGGTAACCGGTTGAGTTGGGAATGTTGGAGAAACTAGACTGACCTGGGTCCAGAACACACTGTTCTTTCCTGGTAACATTAGCGAGATCTTGATAGAGCAGGCCACAGGTAGTGCCATCCAGCGTAGGTAGTGATCCCCGCGGCATCATTTCGGAGAGTGGCGTTTGGAAAAGGGCGGTGCGTGGGGTCGGAGGCCAGTAGGAAAGGAAGCAGAACAATGCAAAGAGGAACAGAGGCTTTGAGAGGAGGATGCTCAGAAGAGTCATGGTCTCTCTACTCTGCTTGCTGCTACCTTTTCTTCGAATGCAACCTTCAAGATGTCTCTTTGGCCCTAGCTTCCCCTTCAGCATCGACGGATGCTCCCTGTGATTCACCTCTGGACAGGTGGGCTCCTGCAAAAGCTTAAACAAAAACCGCACTCAAATCGAACTTTGTTAAATCGAACCTTATTCCTCCACTATCTCATTACCACATTCACTTCAAATGGATATTCAATGTGCAATTTAAAGTTTCTCTCTCCTCGGTTTGCCATCAAATGGCTAATGATCTGCCAAAGAATAGTGAAACACACCGAACTTAACAATGCAGCCACTAGTTTTTCCACCCGCGCCCCTCATGCATACACACAGAAAACTCCAAATGGCATATTCTGTGATTCAAAATAGTTACATCATGCTATTTTGAAAGCAACACCAACTTATGTACGCACTTGGCTCTACTCAAAAGGCCACAAGGCACAAAGGCCCAACACCTAGCCTAAGCTAGCTTTCTGTCCTCAGATTCTCCTTATAATATACCTGCGCTGAAGAAAATAAAATCTACTTCAGAAATGCTGCCAGGGGTTCTAAAAGACTGCCCCAAATTTCCTAACAAGTAGAAGCTGGAAGTCACATTGAACTTCTTTTCTTAATACCACATACTTTGAACCCCTAAGAGAATGCCTTCTCTGTTAAAATGCTTGACTCTCTTACTGAGGAAAATAATTCAGTTCATCTATCATCCTCTTGAACTGCCAATTCAAACTAAAAGCCTGACTTCCCAGGCTCAAGCTAGTTTCAGAAGGAATTCTCTTTCCCTCGGGCACATGAGCAACCTCGACTTCCACTCACGCACCCCAACGGACGCCCAAAGGTCAACATAGCATCGGTGAAACACATAGCCATGGTAAGACAAAGCACACATAGTCATTTTACCTAAAGCCAACTCTCTGCCTGTGGAGGGGGATGGGAATTGAGTGTGCCAAAGGGCGTGTTCAACACGGCCTTGACAACAAACTCTCACGTTGTCAAGGCTTCTTATCTGTGTACTGGAAGGTGGTGGCTACTCAGTCTTTTTTTTTCTTGTCTTTATACCTTGGATGGTGATCTTTTCTGCAACAAATAACCTGCGATGTGCTTGGGCTCCACTTTGCATGAATTTGGGTTCCTTGGCTGAGTCATAAGGGGTCCTTAGTTTGGGGAGTAGAAAGGAGGAGTGGATTGGTGGAGGAATGGACGGGGAGAACTCGCTCTCACTGCCATCAAGTCATTACCGTGTAGGACAGGGGAGACTTGCCCCTGTGAGCTTTGGAGACTGTCAGTCTTCACAGCAGGAGAAAGCCCAGTCTTTCTCCCTCAAAGGGGCTGGTAGTTTCAGACACCTTGTGATGAGCAGCCCAACTGTAACCAGGAAGCCACCCGGACCCTGACCTAGAGCACAGTGACCCAGAATTAAACACTCCCCAGAGAAACACCAAGGTGAATGCAATAGAACCCCGGGACTCGACCGCATCAGTACTTGACAGAATTGGATTTCAAATGAAATGTTGAGAAAACTTTGCATTGGAGCTCAAACAAAACATCAGAATCTGACCCGACACACGTGATTTTGTAAACGAAAGCAGTCAGTGTTTGGTCACTCGGAGTTAGTTGGTGTGGTTTATACGCATTGTTTAAAACATTTATGATTGTGTCCACGTGTTTTGCTATAATTTTCTGAGATTTTGTGGCTTTTTGTTCTGCTTTTAGATAAAATACAAGAGCCCAAAGAAAAAGACTTTTGAAAAGAATCATCAGGATAAGGAACTGGTTAACCAAGTCACTGATATTGTTGATGATTTTTAATATATATTGTGAAATAGGTATTTCTAATGACAAGTAAATGAAATTTTGTCTTGAAACATGGTGTCGCATGGGTAACAGTCTTCATGCCGGGTACTTGCATGTGGGTAGACCCTCCTAGAGACAGATAGAGGAGCGGTGTCTCGGTTCCTAAGACCATTGAAAATATGTGTTTTTCTTTTTTTCAAAATCATTTTTGGGGCTCATACAACTCTTATCACAATCCACACATATATCAATTGTGTAAAGCACACTTATACATTCGTTGCCTCATCATTCTCAAAACTCTCATTTTCTGCTTGGGCTCTTGGAATCAGCTCCTCCTTTTTCTCTCCCCCTCCCTCCTCCTATCCCTCATGAACCCTTGAAAATTTATAAATTATTATTTTATCATATCTTACACTGCCTGGCGTCTCCCTTCACCCCTCTTTCTGTTGCCCATCCCCCCGGGAGGAGGTTGTAGGTAGATCCTTGTAATCAGTTCCCCCTTTCTACCCCCCTTCCCTCTTCCCTCCTTGTATTGCCCCTCTCACCACTGGTCCTGAGGGGTTCATCTGTCCTGGATTCCCTGTGTTTCCAGTTCCCATCTGCACCACTGTGCATCCTCTGGTCTGACCAGGTTTGCAAGGTAGAATTGGGATCATGATAGTGGGCGGGGTGGAGGGGGCAGGGGGGAAACTCCTGAGAAGCAGACAGCAGTTGAATCTACGGAAGGGGCTTCCCCTTGCAAACAATGACATTCTCTCTGTCCCTCCTCTCCACATCCCTGTCCACAGACCCAGATACTCATCCATCTCAAGGTATGGGCCATACTGTAGTTGTTAAAAACTTTTTTAATGTTGTGTTTTTTAATTAAATTATATTATTTAACTCTGAACTTACTTTGAAATTTCTGTGTAATGTTTTGTATTCAAAGGTTAGAGTAAAAGCTTGGTGGTCGAGAACATAGTAATCCATTTTCAGTTGCTATCAGCAACACTGAGATGGTAGAACGCAGGTTGAATTTGGAGTCGCCTGACCTCTTCCATAGAGATTCTGAAAAGAAGCAAATCTACTCTTGACTCACTCCCTTAGAGACCACTCTTTCTCCTGAGCGGACACTTACCCTTTAAGGCACCTCCCTAAACACCAAGAGGCATGTCGGAGTCGCAGATTTTAAAAGGGCACTGGCAGGCATCCAACTGGAAGCCCCATTCCTGCTATTTGGTTTCCCCTGGACACCGCAAAGAGCAGCTGGGAACACAGGGGGATGAGGGCTCCCGTTTCCCCACATCACAGAAACCTCCCAAGGGAAGAGAGAGCCCTTAACTCCAAGGGAAGAGAAGCAAGCACTGATGCCTTGGGTCCCTCCAGCTATAATGGGGTTGGTTCTTCCACCAGCAGAGGAGAAAGGAAAACCCCTCAGTAACTCGGTGCCCACGGAGAGGCGGGTGGGGGCAATGCAGAGCGGAGAGGAACCAGAAGTGGGAGCAGGAGCTGCCAGGGGAAATGGGCCTCGTGATTCCATTCGAAACCACAGAATCAGCAAGGCTGGCAACCTGCAGGCAACTTCATGTGGAAGCAGAGTTGAGTGCTCACACTCACAAAGAGTGCTCAGCGCCCTGTCTCCGTGTCCAGGCTCCCGTGGTGGCCTGAACACAGCAACGTGCTTATGCAACCCTTTCTGGCTTCTGCTGATAACATGGAAACAGACTAGATCCAACATCACCACACCTTCTGCGAGCGGGGAGAGACATGGATTGATGCAGGAAGCGGGGAGCTGGCTGGCCCTTGACTTAACTGGATGACACCCAGGAGTGGAGAGTTGGGGAGGAGCTTCCAGGGGAAATGACAGGAGACACAGAAGAGGAGGGGGCAAAAACAACGGTCCCTTCTTGAAAACCATTTATCCTTCACCTCCTCAAGTGATCTCAAGGGCCGAGTCACCCCTCCTTCTCTAGTGGGACTATCTTGTGGTCGCTACCCGCCAAAGCCATTGATTGGGACCCAGGATGATCCCCATGTTGCAGAGAACCAGGAGCAGACAGCCAGGCCTTCCTTCCAAGGTGCCTCAGAAACTCCATCACCACCCCAGCGGTCATTTACTGAGCACATATTAGGTCCTCACCGTGTTCCGGCATTATCTCTTTCAAACAAACAAGCCCACAGCCGGCTGAACAGAAAGTCTATCCTCAGTTTGTACTGTCCTTTGTCGACGCTAATACAAACGTCTTCCCTTATTGCTCACTTTCTTTGTTTGTTTGCTTGGCTCTCTTGAAATGCTATTTGAGACCTGGCCATGCTGTCAGGTAAGCACTGGTCCAGGTGTGTGCTTCTAGATTGTGGTTCAAGACTGGTGTTCAAACCCACCAGCCAATCCCTGGGCGGGGGGGGAAATGAAGCTATTTGCTTCTGTAAAGATTTACAGCCTCATGATTTAACCAGGGGAGGGGGGCACTCTAAAACAGTTAATGTGGGGGTGGTTGTATGAAGTTCCTTAATATGATCAATCTACTGAATTATATTATATGCAAATTACTTGACAATAAAACTGGTTTTTGGGGGGGACTGCTTTACAGCCGCAGAAACCCTCAGTAGGTCTGCCAGATAGTGAAATCGACTCAATGCCAGTGGCTTGTTGTTTTTTCTTAGGATAATGCTACTGCCGAACTGAAAAAGCAACACCCAACCAAATACACTGTCATCGAATCAATGCCAACCCAGAGCAATCTTAAGGTCAGAGTAGAACTGTCCCTGTGACTTTCCCAGATCGAAACTCTTTACAGGCGAAAAAGGCCCCGGAGAGGCTGGTGGTCACCAACTGCTGACCTTGAGGATCAAAGCCCAATGTGTGATGACTGGGCCTCCAGGGTTCTCTGTTGTTGCTGAGAACAAGCCAACAAGCTCCCGGTCACTGAGTGGGTGCTGCCTCCCAGTGAGCCCCTCTGGGTTTTGGAGACTGTACCTGTTTACAGGAGTAAAGCCCAGTCTCTCTCCAACATAGCTATTGATGGTGGTCTTAAACCACTGACCACCTGGATTGCAGGCCAACATGTAACCACTGCACACCAGAGCTGAAAAGAAGCCTAACAGCATCTTTTCCTTGATGGCCAAAATTTGTGTGACCTGTTAAGGCATATTCCCCTATGCAAAAATAAGAAAGAAAAAATACCAAAGATACTTTCTTAGGTTTTTAACTGCAAGTTTTATTTTTTTCACCTTTATATTTGTATTTTCAGTTTATCAGGCTTTATTGAGGAGATTTTGTGTAGATTTAATGTATTTTGTATATGTTTATATATATTTTGTTATATATGTTACATGTGTTATATTGTTATATATGTATTATGTCTTAGAATTAGAAACTATTTTTAAAAGAGAGTCTTTTATCAGTGCACTTCAATGCTACTTCAAATAGCCATACAAAGGTAAGTCAAAAAATATTGCTCCAGAGATCCCCATTAAGAAATGATGTTTAAACCTGTCTCTGTGATTAGTGGATGGAGCAAACAAGTTCTCTCAGTAATACACTGGCCTCGGTCTCCTTACAGTGATGACAAAAAAGGTGCAATTAAAACTGTCCATTTCAGGGGGTTCTGCTGAGTCAGTGAACTGCTAAGCAGAGAGCTAAGCTTGGTACATTAGGACACCGTTTTTTATTTTGCTTTATATTTCAAAGGGGGCATCTTGGATGGTCTCTCAAAGGACATGGTACAATCAGGGTAGCTTCTCAGGATGTTTTAGGAAAATGCACCACTTAGAAAAGGTCAGGAAAGTTGTGCCAATGACTCTTTTCCATCTTGACAACACCTCTGCTCATCATTCAAGTGTAGCCAGGGCTCTCCAAGGAGCAAATTGCTGGCAGATCTGAGTGCATCCGCCCTACAGCCCTGATCTTCCCCCTTCAGGCGTCTTTTCCTCCCTAAACTCAAAGAGCATCCCAAAGGAACACGAGGGGGTCCCTGAGCACTGAGCACGCCGCGACTGCTGTTGCAAACAGAGCACTGGGCACAGTGCGGAGTTCTGTGGAGGCAGGTTAGATAGATGAAGACACCACTTGCAGAAGTGTATGGACCTAAATGGAGGCTATGTTGAGAAAACAATAGCTTTGGAGTTTTATATTGTTACTTAATAAAGGTTTCTATGATTTTGCAGCTCTATTTTCTACTCACCCTCATGTACCTGTGGGTCTTCTTCCGGACCCTCTACTCTAATGCACTGGTCGACTTTTCAATATAGGGTACCAATCCCACACTGCTTTAAGTCGTGCAGGGCTAAACAAGCCTTCTAGTAATGGAATTCTTCAATTTATTTCATTTCCAACTTGACTTGTCCTAAATTATTCTCAGTGAAAGTTGGTCTTTTCCTGAATTGAGGCCTTGTTCATTGTTCTTTAATCTACTCATTGGATGATTATGTTGAAGATATACTGGATCACCCATTACATGATGAGCTATAAACAGAACCATTTGAATGTTTTTTTAAATTTCTGTTTCTGCTAGGTGTTGCCATTACATCGAAATGGTTGTTTCACAAGATTGACATTATATCCAATGACTCTCCTCCATTCACTTCTTCATTCTACTGGTTTGTACATAGAGTTTTGAAGCTCCTACATAGATTATGGTGGTATCATTTCTATCCATCCAACTCTTATACGTTTCCTTGCTCTCTTGTCCTGTTGCGAAAATCTCATTACATTGTTGAATACGGAGGTGATAGTGAGCATCTTGTTTTAATAGTTCTCAGTCTTAAGAGAATTGAGTATAAAGGGTGATGTAGGCTTTGTCTATGTTTAAAAAATTATTTCATCAGATTTCTTTCGAGTGGGCAAAGAATAATGATCATATTCAGGGCTGTCAAATACTTGGTCTGTATCAATTGAGATTAGCCTGTAATGTCCTCCTTTCTTGGGTCATTTTGTTAATGACACTTTTATAATATTAATCTTGCAGTCTCGAGATAAACTCAGCCAGGTTGCGCTGTACTATCCTGTCCCATAGTTTCCTGGATTTAATTATGTTATTAAGAATGTTGGGGTGTATGCACACGAGGGGGTTAATTTGTACTTTTCATTTAATCCTCAAGGTCCGGTAGCTTGGTCTCGCTGCCCTCATAATAGTCAATTGCAGGGTTTCCTCCTTTTCTGTTTTTCAGAGAAATGCCTATAAGAATTGCATTATTGTTTTTTCCCTTAACATTTCAAAGAATTCATTGATGAAACCATCTGGTGGGCCTGGTGACTTGTTCGTGGAAAGACTTTCAATCACAGATTCAGTTCCTCTAATAGATATCAGACTCTTCAGATTGCCAGTATTCTGAAAGGTCTTTGCTCAAAGAAACAATAATTTTGGCTCCTGCAAGTCCAGGGAGAAAGGCTGCAAGGTACTTTTCACTGGTCAGAGACCACTTACAAATCTCCTCCCATAGCCCTGGGGTTTCACCATCTGAATCCCTTGAGCTTGATCTGTTCCATTGAGTCTCCAATGAATGTATGGGAATCCATGCAGGTTAGATGTCCCCTAGTCCCCTACACTCCAACAAACTATTGCCCTAAGATAGAAATTAAACTTTGTATCCCCTGAAATCTTCTTAAAAGAACAGGTTAGCATAATTAGTGAACAACACCTGCCTTGGGGACCGAGCTCTTTTTTTAATCATATTATTGGGGCTCATACAACTCTTATCACAATCCATACATATATCAATAGTGTAAAGCACATTTGTTCATTCATTGCCCTCATCATTCTCAAAACATTTGCTCTCCACTTAAGCTCTTGGCATCAGCTCCTTCCTCATTTTCCCCTGTACTTCTTCACTATCCCATCCCTCATAAACCCTTGATAAATTTATAAATTATTGTTTGGTCATATCTTTTACTGGCCGACATCTCCATTCACCTCCTTTTCTGTTATCTGTCCCCCAGGGAGGAGGCTATATGTGGATCCCTGTTATCAGTTCCCCCTCCCCCCCCCCACCCTCCCAGTATCACCACTCTCACCACTAGTCTTAAAGGGATCATCACCCTGGATTCCCTGTGTTTCCAGTTCCTATTTGTACCAGTGTACATCCTCTGGTCTAGCCAGATTTGTAAGGTAGAATTGGGATCATGATAGTGGTGGGGTAGGAGAAAGCTTTTAGGAACTAAAGTTGTGTATTTCACCATTGCTACACTGCACCCGGACTTATTCATATCCTCCCACAACCCTTCTGTATGGGGAGGTCCAGTTGCCTACAGATGGGCTTTGGGTCCGCACTCTGCACTCCCCCTCATTCACAATGATATGAATTTTTGTTCTTTGATGCCTCATAACTCATCCCTTTGACACCTCATGATCACACAGGCTGGTGTGCTTCTTCCATGTGGGCTTTACTACTTCTGAGCTAGATGGCCACTTGTTTACCTTCTAGCCGTTGAGACCCCAGATGCTATATCTTTTGATAGCTTGGCACCATCAGCTTTCTTCACCACATTTGTAGTGAACACACAATGATATGCTTTTTTTTGTTCTTTGATGCATGATAACTGATCCCTTCGGCACCTCGTGATCACACAGGCGGGTGTGCTTCTTCCATGTGGGCTTTGTTGCTTCTGAGTTGGATGGCCGCTTGTTTACCTTCAAGTCTTTAAGAACCCAGATGCTATATCTTTTGATAGCTGGGCACCATCAGCTTTCTTTACCACACTTGTTTATATACCCACTTTGTCTTCAGCAATCGTGTCAGGAAGGTGAACACCAAGAAAGGCCAGTTTAATAGAACAAAGTGTTCTTGCATTTAGGGAGTACTTGAGTGGAGGCCCAATGTCCAACTTCTACCTTATTACTAAACCTATAAATATATGCCCACAGATCTATTTTTCCATCCTCATATATAAATATATTTACATATGTACATGCCTTTATTTAGAACTCTATAAATGCCCTTTGCCTCCTAGCTCTTTCCTCTATTTCTTTTGACATTCTTCTTGTCCCACTATCATGCTCAGTCTTCATTTGGGTTTCAGTAATTCCTTTCCATTACATTACCCTGATCACACCCTACCAGGCCTCCCGCACCCACCTCACCACCGATTTGGATCACTTGCTGTTCCTTTAGGACTGCGCACTTTTAAGAACGTATGCTGAGGACCAGATGGACAGCCACACCTCAGAGAAGGAAAGGGAAGAAGCGTCGGGCGGTGAGTTGATGATAATGAGGGAAGAACAGCTCGGGAAAAGGGGGCGGAGTATGGCTGTCCACCCTGAAGGAAGCCGTCACTGTCACTGACTTGCCCTTGGAAAAGGCATTGAATCAGCATCCTATTTTCTGTTGTGTATATTCTCTACAACTACAAAGCTATCCATTAAAAAAAAAGAATCCCTACCCTTACAGCAGGGTGGCTTATTTTGAAGTGAACAAAATAGGGTAACCGATTGAGACATTGAATGATGTGCTCATTTTCCATGCTCCCGCAGAAACGAAAGGGAAGTCCCAGTTCCCCACAGATACCCTTGCAGACAGACCACCAAGTCTTCCTTTGCAAGGTTTACAATCGCCTTCCCCAGCTGGGATTCAATGGCCTTTTGGGTTGCTTTGTTTCAGGGCCAGAGCCAGACGAGAAAGAGGCTTGTACCTCGAAGCCAATGTTTCAAATATCTTTGTTCCTCCAAGATCTCTCCCCATCCAGGGAATTAAGCCAGATTGTCTGAGACAGAGCGTTGGTGGTGCGGTAGGGAAGAGGGGGGTCCAAGCCCTTGAGGTCTCACTCCGTCGCAGTAATAACAGTGGCAGCTTTCGGTGCAGCATCTGATGGGGCAAACACTCACATGGAAGGGGCAGTCAGTGCCTGTATAGGCTGTAGGTGGAGTCGGTATGCTCCCGAGAGGGGCAGGTAGGAAGGAGGGAGAGACCAAGAAAATTCAACCTCACAAGCTCCAGTCTGCAAAATTTTCAAGTCAAATAGGTCACTCTTCCCACATTTCGGAAGAGTAGGATAGGAACATAATAATATTCACTTCAGATGGTCCACCTACCTTGATAGGTCACTTTCTGGGCAATTCTCACTTGGCCATTTCTTACTGGTGTCAGCTAGTTGTGTTGAATAGCAACCCTGAGCCCAGCACTGTGTTAGATATCAGGAAGTCGGGACAGTGACTGCGTGGCTGGGACTCTGGGGCACCCAGGAGACACGGAGACATAAAAGGCTGAGCTGCAGTGAGATACAGGCGAGGACAGGAGATAAACAGCATGCTGTGCACGCACCTAGGAGGGAATAATCAATTATGCTGTAAATGTCCCTGTAGCTCTCCTTCCCTCCGCCCCGCCCCCTGGACGAAGCTGCTGGACTCTGGATGTTGGCAGAGGATGCTAGAAGAAGATTATAAACGATCGCAGCTGGAAACCATTAGTCCCGTTGCAATGACAGACGAGGCCAGCAAAATGCTGAACACAGAAGGTGAGTCCAGGACCTGAACACCAAGCTCCGATGCCATCTGGAACAGGGAAGTGAATCTGGGCAGCTAGGATTCAACCTGAAGCAGAAGTCCTCTCAGTTAGCCTGCCACAGGCATTGCCCAGGGACAGATCAAGAGCCATCGCCAGGTGGCTGGCATCCAGCTACCTTGGAATTGCCTTCAACACCTGCACCATGGCTTCCCCCCAAAGACAGCAAACCCCCAGAACACTGCGCTCTAAAAGCAGGCAAGACTGCACCAGGCACAGCGATGTGCAGGAGAATGGAAGAAACCCATTCTGAAAGGCAGCTCCCTTAGAAAATGAGACGATCTTTTTCCCGCCAACGGGAAAAAGTATCCATTCATGTTTGAGGAAGCACCGGGATTCGGCAACGAGGAAGGGTCTCTCAGAGGATGGGCCTTGGAAGTGGTTAGAATTCAAGTAAGTGGCCAGAGAACTGGAGAAGAGCATTCTAGGAAATTTCCCAGGAATTGAAAATAAACATGGGTGGCTGAACTTGATAGGCCTGGGTGAGTGTGAGAGAGAAGAGGCAGAGGTACAAGCCGGCAGAGGCTAAAGGACAGCTTTAATCTCTGTTACGGAGTTTGGTTTCAATCCAGCAGGCAATGGGGAGTCACCAACAGATTCTGAGCAGAGTAGGGACTGAATAACAATGAATTCTCTAGGAAATTATATATATCCAGCAGTGACCAATCACTGCTATCCCTTTGCAAGCTGTCAGAGCAGAGTCTAATCCCAGGCTATAAATTTACCTGCCAACTACTCATAGTCATATCAACTTGAGAAGGTCTGGGTGTCCCCATTGTATTTTTTCGCCAGTCAAAAACGTACCACACTAACAGTGGGGAAAGAGGCAAGCTGAGGTTGAACAGGCTCCTTACACACAGGGAGGCCTGAGAGCACTGAAAACACATGTAACTGCTGCAAATGAAAGGGTAGCCCTGGAATACTGACTCTGACAATCTGATATCCTTGGCTGGCTCCAGTGCCTACCACTAGGCTGGCTTTCAGTCCCCCTGGATCGGAAGCACTACACATTTTGGTGCCTTGGAATTAAAGACAAAAGTATACATATGTCCTAAGCAACAAGAGAGGCCACACAGTGGATGGGTGAGGGGAACTTTTGGGAGTGTCCCATGACCGAGCCAGATGCTCACACCAGTGGTGTTGGGACATCATGTTGAAAATGACGTCAGCGAGCTTCCTGTGGATGAGCGAGAGCAGACCTCACAGGGTCCCCATCCTCTCAGCAGCCACAGGGAATGAGGGATCCTCTGGAACCTCGGGGAGGCTTGCCCTGCCAAGAACCCAGCTTCACTTGTCTATTGTGAGTTGAAAGAAAGCAGGTCTCACACATCACCCCCACCGGATTCCGACCTTGAGCATGGCTTGGCTTGCACAGCACCAGTACCGTAGAGGGGACGCATTGGACTGCTAATTGCAACATCAGTTCAAAACCACTAGTTGCCCCTCAGGAGAAAGACTTTCTACCTCTGTAAAAGGTTACAGTCTTGGGAACTCATGGGGACCGTGGTGCCCTATGAGCCATGATCAACTCAATGGCAGTGAGGGAGTTCTTTGTGGCAAGTGAGGAAGAGTGGAATCCCCTTTAATCCAAACAAGACTGAAACTAGTATACAAAGCACAAACTCAGGTTCACGAAGAACTGTCTTTTTGAAAGAGACTTCTTGGATGCTAACTCTTCTAAAGAACCTAATATTTAGTTTCCATGCATTCAAATTAAACCTGATTTTTTCTGGAATATGTTTAATATCTACCGTGAATTCCAACTGCAACTTCAACATATGAAAACAGAGATGCATTTAGCAAATTTTATCTCATCTTTTAAGGACTACACAGAGTGAGCTCTGCCCTCCAGCTTTCTCTAATCATGAATGATACAATTAATTGTTCCTTCTTGCATAGTACCAACGTGCTTGATACATTATAATATTTCTCCTGGGCAGAGAAAATGTCTTCTTCACCTTTATTAACCCAGTGTGTGGCACTGTGCTGGCCACAGAGTATAAGTTTGATTTATTTATATAATATATATTTATATTAATAATTAATATAATTATTTATTATAATTAATATATATTTTATAATATAAAATATTCACAAGCTGGATTTAAAACTGTCTCTGTTTGCACCTGATCCTATGTTCAACTCCATGTTGAAATGCTTTTTTTGGTGGTCAAGGAGACATGAGGGGCCTTTAAAAAGTTCACAGGAAAAGCTTATTATGAAAAGTTATTCTTGGGTTTCAGTGTTGGTTTCTTTTGCACCAAGATAAAACTGTTCTTCTCTCCCATGAGGCCGCTGTGTCCTGCTGCTGGAAGTACATTAAGATAATCTAGAAAACGTTATGAACTATAAATCCCCATCAGTCTATTGGATGAGGCCCAAGCAGGGGTATACTTTAAAGCTCTTGCAAGAGATCCTGAAGGGAGCTGAAGTTGAGAACAAATAAGATCATCTTTGATCGCTTTGAAGGCTACCAGGCATGTGTTCTGGAAATCAGTAGATTGCATGGAGTCATACTCTGCAATTTGGAGCCAAGGAAATCAGAGTTCCAAACTCAGGCCATCCGCTTCCTTGTCAGGCAAGTTTCTTAACCTCTTCCAGCCTCAGTTTACACAGAGGAACAATGGAAATAAGAACAGGACCTAGTTGGTAAGTTTCAAATGAATCCCACTGTTGAGGCATTTGTGCAAATCCATCTTATTGAGGATTTCCTTCATTTTTCATGAGCCTCTGCTTTACCAAACATGATGTTCTAATGACTGAAATTTAGAACGTGCAAAGTATGAATTTAGAAAATTTGAAAGTGGTCAGAAATGTACTAGGATGCATGATGATCAATATACAAGGTCTTAGTGAGCTGAAATGGACTGGTATTGGCCATTTTGAATCTGAAAATCATATGATTTGCTATGCTGGGAATAACGCAATGTAGAGGAATAAGGGCATTCATTGTCACAAAGGATCTTGCTAAATTCGTCATGAAGTATATTACCATCTGTGATTGGATTATGTCTATTTGCCTTCAAGGAACTGCAATCAAAACAACTGTCATTCAAATTTATGCACCAACCAGGAAAGCTAGCATTGAAGAAACTGAAGAATTCTACCAAGGACTTCAATTGGAAACAGATTGAGCACAAAATCAAGATGCATTGATAGTTATTGGTGATTGGAATGCAAAAATTAGAAACAAAGAGGAAGGAACAGTAGTTGGAAAATATGGACTTGTGGTAGAAATGAAACTGGAGATGGCATGATACAATTTTATAAACTAATAATGTATTTATAACAAATACTTCTTTCAACAACACAAAAGCCAATTAAACACATGGTATTCCCCAGATGTAATACACAGGAATCAAATTGACAACATCTATGGGTAGACACTCTGGAGAAGCTCAATTTCAGCAGTTAAGACCAGCCTGGGGCCGACTGTAGAACAGACTAATCGCTCATCTGTAAGTTTAAGATAAAACTGAAGAAAATCAAAACAAGTTCATAGGGGCTAAATATGACCTTAAATCTACCCCATCTAAATTTGGATCACATCTCAAGGACACATTTGATGCATTGAACACTAATGACCGAAGACCTGATGAGCTGTGGGCTGACATCGAGACCATCATTCATGAAGAAACTAAAAAGACAGATAAGAAAGGAAAGACCAAGGTGGATATCAGAAGAGACTCTGAAATTTTCTCTTAATCATAGAGTAGCTAAAGTCAGTGGAAGAAAGGATGACGTCAAGGAGGTGAGTAGAAAACTTTCAAGGGCAGCTCTGGAAGACAAGGCCAAATATTCTAATGAAATGTGCACTGATTTCTAATGTTTTCTAAGGAATTAGAAAACCCAAAGGGAAGAGTATGCTTAGCCCATTTGAAATGGAAATAATTCAAGAAAAAAATTCACCCCCTGAATTGCCATTTTGAAAGATTCTCTATGCAAAATATTGAATGATGCAGGAAGCATCAAGAGAAGATAGAAATCATACAGGGTTCCTGTAGCAGAAAGAACAAGTTGACGGTTCACCATTTCAGGTGAGCAAGAACCAATGGCACTGAAGAAGAAGTTCAAGCTGCACTGAATGTGTTAGCCAAAGTCAAGCCTCTCGGAACTGACAGAATACCGATCGAAATATATCAGAAAGCTTCAGAAGCACTGGAAGCACTCACTTGTCTCTGCCAGGAAATATGGAAGACAGCTACCTGGCCAACAGACTGGAAAAGATCCAGGTTTGTGCCCATTCCAAGGAAAGGTGATGGAACAGAATGCTCAAACTACAGAATGATATCAACAACATCCCACACAAGTAAAACTTTACTTAAGATCCTCCAACAGGGGTTACAACAGCACATTGACAGGGAACTGCCACAAGTTCAGGCCAGAATCAGAAGAGGACCTGGTACGGAGGATGTTGTGGCTGATGTCAGATGGATCTTGGCTCAAATTAGACAATATCAGAAAGATGTTTCCTTGTGTTTCCTTGACTGTGCAAAGGCGTTCAACTCTGGGGACCAGAATAAACTGTGCGAAACCTTGAGAAGAATGGGATTTCTAGAACACTTCACTGTGCTCACGAAAAACTTGTACATGGATCAGGAGGCAGTTGTGCGAACAGAATGGGGAATACTGCGTGGTTTAAAGTCAGGAAAGGTGTGCACCAGGTTTGTATCCTCTCACCATGCTTGCTCAAACTATATATTTGAGCAAATCATCAGAGAAGCTGGATTGCATACAGATTGTGGCATCAGGATTGGAGGAAGGCTGATTAACCACATTCGGGATGCCAAGGATACCACCTTGTTTGCTGAAAGTGAGGAGGAACTGAAGCACTTGCTGATGAAGATCAAGGAGTGTAGCCTTCATATTGGATTACAACTCCATGTAAAGAAGACCAAGATCCTCACGACTGGATCAATAGGTAACATCAGGATAAATGGAGAAAAGGATGAAGTTGTGAAGGATATTGTCTTGCTTGGACCCACAAGTAATGCTTATGGAAGTAGCAGTCCAGACACCAAAAGACATACGGCTTTAGGCAAATCTGCTGCGCCAGAACTCCTTCGAGTATTGAAAGGGAAGGATGCTACTTTGAGGACGAAGATGCGCTTGACCCAAGCCATGGCATTCTCTACTGCATCAAAGAGCTGTGAAATTTGGACACGGAATATGGAAGACCATAGAAGATACGTTTGAACTCTGGTGATGGAGAAGAATATTGAAAGTGCCACGGACAAAGGGAGCTGCATCAAAAGATGTACGGCCAGAGTACTCCTCAGAGGCCAGGACAGCAGTGGAGGGGGTGGGCAAAGAGCGGAAGGCCTTAGACAAGGTGGAGTGGCACGGTGGCTGCAACGCTGGAGTCAGGCATAGAAACAACTGTGAGCATGGGGCAGCACTGTGCACGGTTGGTTCTGTCATGCACTGGTCGCTATGGGGCAGAGCCAACTCCATGGCACCTAACAACAAAGTACTTAGGAGAATCCGAACCAACTCAACAGCAACAAATAATAACTCGCAAATGTTCCAGTCTCTTTATAAGTTTAAACCACAGAATGCATGCAGACTGAGTCCTGTCTCTGGCTCACAGTCAGCATAAAATAGACTGTGGTTTGCTGATCCGCTGTACCAGCCTCCCTCCCACCCCAGCCCGTAACCCCAATGCCCTGAACAAGTCAACATTTGAAGCATGCTGAGACCAGCTGCATATTCCACCGTTCAATATGGTCATAAAGAGGGGGTGGAGCACTGTCAGCGCGGGTGACACAAAAATGACTGACTAGAAAACTTTTATACTGTCTTACTTGTAACAGCAAAAACATTTTTGGAAGCCCAGCTTGTGTGGATCAATATACCTTTAAGGCTAAAGTTCTACACTGATTTACTTTTTGAACTTCTGAATGCCCCACAGTCAGAACTCCCATCATTCCCCAATTGCTATGGCCACGTACGCCAGCTACTGCGGTTTGGTCTGCAGTCACAAGAAGCAGGGGCTACTGATTTTTTGCTGCTGCATGTGTTTTAACAGTTGCTGCTTGTGTCAAATGTTCTAGTACTTTGGGCCTAATGTGGTCATTGGGATTAGTGAACCTACATCAGTTAACTTTTTGTTCAGAAAGAAGTCATAATCAAATGAAAAGCGAGAGAAGCATTGTAACAGGCTTCACTCCCTTACTAAGAACATTGTGGCTGAAAATGCCATCATTCAACTTGATTTCATGTCTTTGCTGTTCGAATCCATATCATCAAAGTAATATCACATGTAAGCAATTTACAACTCTATTTATCACAAATGCTTTGAGGACAGAAGTTGTACTAAACATTACTAAGGATTATGTTTGGTCTGGCTCAGGAGGAGGGCCATGGGGAAGAGGTGACATCATGACTGCAATGGGTGACACAAAGCCTGTGACACCGCTGGTCACAGCTCCCCGGAAATCAAACAGAAGGGCTGTAATTGACGGCCAAGATCATTACTAGTAAATAGAAGCTGTGCAAAAGAGTGGCCCTCCCTAGTCTTGACGGTTCTGAGAGGTAGTACTAAATCAATTTTTACTCCATCTGTCCCTGCGATCTTTAAGGCAACCACATCAGACTTGCTCCCTTGGCTCCCACGCTGCCAGGAGGATGGAAACACTGGGCAGCAGGGCTGACACGGCGCACAGTAGAAAGAGCTGTGCGTCTCTGTGGCAAGAAGCAACAGAGGAATTAGGCGGAATAGCGGAGGGGGGTAGACGGGATAAGTACTCTTACCTGTACATCCTGCACAAGGCCAGGGTTAGTGTGACGTGGAATTATAGATATGTGTGCATGTATGGTGGAAGCCTGCTGAAGCAAGAGCTAAGTGCTTGGCTGTTCACGTCAGCTCTGCTGTTGAATCCACCAGCAGCGCTGTGGGAGAGAGGTGTGGCCATCTGCTTCCATAAAGACTCGGGTCGCTATGCTTAGGTACCCTCACGTGAGTTCCCATGCAGGGAGACCCCGTGGACAACAGAATGGAACACTGCCCTGTCCTGTATCATCCTCGCTCTGGCTGCGGGTTGAGCCAATGGTTGTAGTCACCACATCACACTCTCGTATCAAGGACCTTCCTCTATTTCAATGACCCTCCCTTTTGCCAAGCATGGTGTCCCTCTCTCCAGGGACCGGTCCCTCTGATGCCATGTCCAAACTACGTAAGGCAAAGTCTTGCCATTGCCAGTTCCAAAGAGCATCCTGACTGTGCTTCCTCCCAGACAGACTTGCCCATGCTTCTGGCAGTCACTGGCATGGCCAATCACTCTTCCTCATCCACACCATGATTCAAATGTATCCATTCTTCTGGGGTACTCCATCTTCCCTGTTGAGCTTTGGCAATATGTCCACCTTGGAAATCCCATTGGGAAGTTCTTCTCCTACTACAAAACCAATCGTTATGAGTCAAAAGTGACCTGAGAGCCATGGCTTTCATGTGGTGTTATGTATGTAAAGGGAGTTTCAAAAGGTTCGTGGAAACATCCAATGATCCCTTAATGCTTTTTATGTTTTCTCACAACCTTTGGAGGTATGTGCTAATATGTAGAAAAGACCAGTGGTTAAATGTTCCGGGAAAATTATCCGGCAGTCTGATTCTGCAAAGATGTATGGCCTTGGAAATCATCAGAAACACTGTTATGCATTAGAATGGACTCAGTGGCAAATGGGATATGAAGGGGCTTCAAAAATTCATGGTAAATAGAACTTAAGGCTAATGGAATTACAAATATACACGTTGAACTTTCAATCAGTTTATTTTCTGTGTGATGTTTTTATATATACACATATTCATATCTTACACATGCACATGTATGTATATAATATATGTGTATGTGAGGTACAATACACCTCATCCAAAAATTAATCAAAAGCTTTTAATCCTTTCAGGACCAGCGGTGTGAGTGGCGATATCAGGAAGGTGGAGGGAGGGTGGGTTGGAAAGGGGTAACCGATTACAAGGATCTACATATAACCTCCTCCTTGGGGGATGCACAACAGAAAAGTGGGTCAAGGGGGATGTCAGGCAGTGCAAGCTATGACAAAATAAAAATTTATAAATTATCGAGGGTTCATGAGGGAGGAGGGAACGGGGAGGGAGGGGGAAAATGAGGAGCTGATGCCAGGGGCTTTGGGGGAGAGCGGATGTTTTAAGAATGATGAGGGCAATGAATGTACAAATATGCTTTATACAATTGATATATGTATGGATTGTGATAAGAGTTGTATGAGCCCCTAATAAAACAATTTAAAAAAAGAAACAAAACAAAAATTAATCAAAAGCATTGTATATCTAAAGAATATATATACTCATATACATGAAAAGTATGTTGAAAATTTCTACACACACATCTACCATACATATCTGTACATATATAGATGCATACAGCTCTATGTGGCATATATATATATCTGAATCTACATATATCTGATAGCCATATGCATATAAACTCACAGCCATCATGTCATGCCAATTCATAGTGACCCAAGAGGACAGGGTGGAAATGCCCCTGTTAGTGGCTAAGTCTATAACTGTTTTCAGAAGTAGAAAGTGCTGTCCTTCTCCCACTAAACGGCTGGTGGTTTCAACCAACCTGCTGACCTACGGTTAGCAGCCCAACTCGTCACCACCAGACTACCAGGGTTCCTCTGCAGACGTATGGCTCATGGGAAACCCTCACTGACAGCACAATCATTTTAAAAACTACTGAAATCAGGCATGTGCCCAGGCTGTGTGTTAGATTAACACCCAGGGACACAGACCTATATGAGAGAGTCTCTGATCTCTAGCTGGGAACACGACTTGAAAAGTTAGCCACCATCTTTGCAGTGAGGTATAAAGCCCAGATGGTAAGTGTCAGAAATTATTTCCAAACTGACTATACATCAGAAATATCCAGAAGATCTGGACAATTACATATTCTTTTTGGAGAGTTAACATCTCCAGGGGTAGGTGAAGCCCAGAATTCAGTATTTCGCAAGTTCTCTCAGGTGACTGTGATGCAGTCGGTCCACAGACATGCTACAGGGTTCGGGAATAATTCTGCCTGAGCTGAAACATGGGAGATGAGAGATTGAGGTGTCAAAAAAGGCGTCATGACTGGCTGCGTAGGAAGACAAGGTAGGATGATTTCAACTGAACTTTGAAAGGTAAGTAAGGTTTTGGTAAGTGAAGCGTGTACATATCAGGGAAAGCCAAGACATCGAGATGGGCAGTCAGGGGGAAACAGAAGAGGCTGACCCTAATTTGATATCTCGGTCTTGTGCCGTTTGATTAGACAAAGACCCCTAAAAGTGAGACTGGCGGACATTTTTAGTTACCTTTACAACGTCTATCCCTACCCTTACTTCCTGCTTCCTGACAGAACCTGTGCCCTCTTGCTATGTCCTTGTGAGAAGGCAGGCCTCAGTGTTAGCTGGCTGCCCTGCCTAGGCCACTCCTCAGCATTTCCACACAAGTGAGAGGCAAGGTTGGGGTCTGTGGGCTTCTGGAAGCAATTCCCTCGCTCGGCAGAATCGCTGTCTCCTGTCCCTCTGCTGAACATGCTCATGTCTGGATGTGACGCCGGAACCTCTGTAGACATCTTGTCATCGTCGCGAGAGAACTGCCCTTGGAACAAAGACCAGCACTGCAGACAGAACCGAAGGATGGAAAGGACCTGGTCCTGGAGGATATCGCGGAAATAAGGAATTCATAAGCTAACCAACTGACAAATTCCCCAGAGCTAAAGTGGTGAAGATGGGGTTTTCAGTACCTCGTGGAGTCCAAGCACCTAAATGATACACTCATTTTACAGGTCATGGCCTGAGCTCTGCAACAGTTAGGACTCAGAACTGATCGTGCTGGGCAGTACAATGAGACGGGCTCAAAGTCATTTGCCTGGTCAGAAAAACAGGAATGTTTTGTTCCTCTGTAGAAACGAAGCAGCTGCAGGAATTTTCTGAGTAAGTTTCAATGCGATCAAAGCCGTGATTCCTGAACAGGTACAAAAAACTCGGATTGTATCATATTTTGTTAGAGACTGATGGGGTGGTGACCTGGCTCCTTGCCACTTCCTCCTCCCCCCACCCCCACTCCCCCGCCAGCATTTTACGGTTTGGTGATCCAGGTCCCAAGCAGCAATAACTCTGGGACTTCAGGGTAAACCCAAGGTGCATGAGTTTCCATGCAAGCAACTGTGAGAAAGAAGAGCAGCCGTCTGTCTCTCTAGCTGCTCCAGGAGACAGAGTGACTGACGCGGGGTGTTCCCAACCACTTACGATCAGCATGGGCTCCAGCTAAGGTGAGACAGAGTCTCCAGACGCCCACGTCAAGAAGCTATTAATGCCAAAGCAAGCTCAGCGAAACAACTTTTGTTCACAACCCCGTGTCTGTCAGGTTGGTCTCCTTTAGGCTTTCAAACACCAATGCTCTAAGAACCGAGAGCCAAGCTGGACCATTGAGGCCCAGAAGCCAGCGATTTGTTCTTCTGAGCATAGTGTCTAGAACCGCCCTGCGCGCTGACTTTCTGCTCTGATACCAGCTCACTCCTCTCAGACAATCCAGAAGCAGAGTCAGGAAATCTTCCATGCATATAGATCTACTGTAATTGCTACCCCCCCCCCCCGGGGATGATGGAAGATTTGAGGTTCAGGCCAAAGACCACTTTGGATAATTGCATTCTATCTCTCTGCTACTCCTCTCGTGTCGCTGTCCCTCTCCTCCAGCCAGGCCTCGCTGTTTTAATCAGTCAAGTGTCTCTTCGGCTACCATCCTCCCCGACAAGCAAAAGGCATCTTCCTATAGAAACAGGCCACCAGTGACCTCTCCATCTCTGTGCTGGGCTTCAGGACTGGCCTGTCTCCCTCTCCTGAGTCACCACTGGTCCCAGTGCTTCCTGGTCATTAACCTTGTGGCTGGCCTTTGTAGTAGGGAATTTTCTTACCCTTGGTGTGTTAGTCTGGGTAGACTAGAGAAACAAAGCCATGGACACTCATATGTGTACGAGAAAGGAGCAGCCGAATATGAGAAAAGATCCCAGCCCAGTCCAGATCAAGTACATAAGTCTGATATTAGCCCACAGGTCCAATATCAATCTATGAAGTCCTCTTCAGACTCATGCAACACATGCAATGACGCCGAATGCAGGAAGATCACGGACCAGTTGGTTGGAAGTCTTCTGGATCCGGTGGCATTGTAAGAGTCTCAGCACTGAGAAGGGTCTCTATGTGGCTTCTCTGGCTCCAGAGGTCTGTTTTCATCAGGTACGTCCATGTGGCTTCTCCAGGTCCCAGGGTTTAGCATCATGTGTCTTGTCAATAGAGCATCTCTCAGAGAGCGAGCAGAGGGAGAGAGTGTCTTCTACTTCCAAGGAGGAAATACAGCAATTCCCAGAATTCTCAGGGGAAGGCCATGCCCACACAGAAGCTTTACTGGCTGTCATCTGATTGACAGGCTAGACTCCACCCCTTCACTCATAATTCTCTCAAATTGACTAACAATTATAAACCTACCACACTTGGACATCAGCTGACTGTGAAAAAAAGAAATTGGCAAGCTTTCACTTCCAGTTCTGAGCAGTAACCTGTATATCTGCAGCCCTCCCCAGAGATTACCTCAATCTCTAGAGAATTCTAACATTTGAGAGACGGTCTCTAATTCTGGCTGTGTTTTCCATGGTGGGCCTTGACAATTACTGCTAATAAGGTAATGCATCATGAGGTGCCATCTCGTTTTCACTAATAAGATGACTCAGGATAGGGGCTGACATGGTCAGAAAACCAGCTGTGAGATAGGAAGGTTGGCGACTTGAGTCATGGCTGATCAAGTTGATAGCCAGGGAGTAGAGAGAGACCGAAGATTGAGCTCAATCATCCATGCCTACATTAAAAAAAAAAAAAACCCAATTGAAATTCTCGACCTCAAAACATGGGATTTTGAGAGCTTCCTGGGTTGGCAATATTCGAGGTGCCTGGGCATGTAACACATCCTCATGTAACACATCCTCATGTAACACACCCTCATGTAACACACCCTCACGTCATGGGGAGAGGACAATGCAGGCTTCTCATTGGTAACACCCATGGCTTTGCCCTCGTCACTGCTTCTTTTGCCTTATTCTGATTTGTATAATTCTGCTGCAATAAAACTGTAATCATTAGTGGATCCTTTTCCTACATTTTGTGCATCATTGCAGTGAATTATAAAGTTGTGAAGTCAGTGGGAACTCCTATGTCTGTACCTTATCTGGTCAAAAATGAAGGTAACCTAAAGACCACTGACATATGGCTGGTGTCTGAGTGTGGCTGTCTTGTGGAGTGCGCTCGTTAATTGGTGAAAGCTAACTTAATTCCAGGTAGTTGGCATCTGAAGTCACTGCCCAGATCCAGTCCAACGTAGATCTTTTCTTACTTGGCCAATGCTTAGTTTCTCCTCTGAGTCTTCAGTTTTTGTCTGGTTTGGGTACAGCTTGGCCTTGGGAACATCCTTCATGGACATGTGCTCTTGTGTTAACCTCATGTGAAAGCCTGGTCTTCCATTTTTCAATCCCAACACTGTGCACATGCCTTGAAACCTCCAGGTTGCCTGGACAAAAACAATAAGAACCTAAAAATTCCTTGGCAGTATCTTCCCCAGCTACCTGTTTGACCTGCTCTGCCAACATCATGGAAGGCCTTTGGTACAACAGAAAGAACACCTGGCCATAGTTTGATCTCCAAACCACAGCTCTGCTAAGTGGCTCTGCAGCCTTGAATACATGACTACCTCCACTGAGACTGTTTCTTCCTCACATTAATGGAAAGTTTGACTCAGACACACTTTGTGTCACCTGCTAGCTCCATTCTATTCTAAATCAGTCGTCTGAGACCTGAGGCAGAGCCATCAGTCCCCAGGGGAGTGTCCATTCAGAAATGGGCAGTTTCCGAGCAGATCATCCCACAAGTACGGGAACCTGTTCTCCTGCGATTGAGACAGCCCAGAGCATAATAAATAATACTTACAAACTTGGTACCATAGTTTCACAACTGGGGAAGATGTTGTTATCATCTCTCTTTATTTTAATCAATTTATTGGGGGTGTACACAGGTCTTTTCACAATCTATATATCCATCTACTGTGTCGAGCATATTCGACAATTGGTTGCCATCATCACTTACAAAACATTTCCTTTCTACTTGAGCCTTTGGCATCAGCTCCTCATTTTTCCCCCTCCCTCCCTCATTTCTCTTTTAACTCTACCACTAGCCTGCGTCATTTGTCAGTTTGTTGTACTATGGCAGCGGCTTCATGTTGCTGGAACGCCAGGAGCTGTGCCATCAGTATTTCAAACACCAGCAGGGTGACTCATACTGGGCAGGTTTCAGTAGAGCTCTCAGAATAAGATGGACTACAAAGAGTACCTAGCAATATAGTACTGAAAAAAGCTGCAGTGAAAAATGGATAAATATGAGATGGACATTGTGTCGTTGAGGAGCCCCTTGGAGTGAATGCACCCAACACAGGACATGGCAGATGCTGACTCCTCAAAGGTGGACACATAGAAGTAGGATCAGCAGCTGCAAGCTGCATCCCTGGCGACAGAAGCTACTCTGAGATGGCAGGAGAGCACTGTAAGACCAAGGACTGACTTCTGGTAAATCCTTTTCTTTTTCAACAATAAAAACATCAACTATAGACTTGGAGTTGATCGGATGGGATACACAGGATTTAAATTGACAAAATTGGAGTGGATAAAAACCCTGGAAAAGCCCATGATCATCCGTCAGAACATGGTCAGAGGTCAAATACAGAGGAAAGCATTACTTGTCACATGCAGGTTGAAGCGGACTGAAGAAAGTTAAAACAAGTCCCGGAGAGCCAAAGTATGATTTGCGCATTTCCCACTTGAATTTAGAGGCCATCTCAAGACCAGATGTGATGTATGGAATGCTGACCACCAAAGATCAGACAAGTTGTGAGAAGACACCATGAATATCATCCCATGTGAGGAAAGCGAAAAGTCATGGAAAAGACAAGGAAGAGAGAAAAGGCCAAACCAGGTATCCAAGGAGACTCTGAAATTTGCTCTTGAACGTCGAGCAGCTACAATGAATGAAAGACATGTCAAAGGGAAAAGTCTGAACAGAAGATCCCAAAGAGTGGTTCCAGACGGCAAAGTAAACTGTGATAATACAACGTGCAAAGACTCAGAGAAAGCCAATATGCCAGGGCATGCAACATGCGTGCTACCACGGAGAAGCAGCTCTCATGCAACCACGGACACCCTAGTGGCTTGGCTCCTGGATCAGGTGAAAAAGACCCTCGGGAACCCACCTAGACCTTGCCTGTGAGGACTTCTCAGTGGAAACGCTGGAGCTTGGCACAGCTGTGTGATCTGGTGAATTGTGGAATACGAAGGGATTTTCCACAGGCAATTTCTCACCGCCCACCTGTCCCAGTCTATTGTCTGTTCCGTATTCAACAGCCGGTAGTTATTTGCCTGATGCTCTCAGCAAGGGCTATTTTTCATATATTCTCAGCATTCAAACCAGAAAAAACAAACCCAACCACTACCACAGAGTCAATTCCGAGTCTAGCAATGCTCTAAGAGTAGGGTGGCTCCCTAGTCTTTTGGGAACTGTAAGCCTTTACAGGAGAAAACTGCTACATCTTTCTCCCATAGAGAGGTGGGCGGATTCACACTGCCGACCTTGCAGTCATCTGCTAGAAGGAGAAACGTACCTCCCTAGCTAGACTCCTTCACAGACAGGGAAACAAAAGCCCTGGAAGGCCATGGTGCGCACCCAAGCTGAGGGAGATCCACAAGACAGTGGATGCAGTGCCCACACCAGACCCAGCACTAATGTCTAATGTCCAATATGTACTAGTCCTTACTGTCACCTGAGGTCTTGAGTCACTAGATGCTCTCGTTTGTCTGACTCCCAGAGGGTATTCCACTAAAACACATCGACCAAAGGATCTGTCCCAATGTGCCCCACACAGCAAGGAGATCCTTGTATGGGTCGTGCCAAGAAAGGTCACCTGTATGGTACCAAGAACATGTTACCAATCTGGGGAGGCTTCCCCAGAGATGGGATGGTGTTGTGTGGGGGTAGGCTGCTACTAGAATTCGGGGACCCTGGGGTCAGCAGACACACATCCTCATGTCCCCAGCTGAATCTGCCTGCTGGCGCTGGGGGAGCCAGGCTTTGCACACAGCCCCAGGCTGAGCAGTCTTTAGTTTTGCTTTCTACTTCAGTAAGACATACGCTGAATCAACAGCGCAGGAAGCCACACCAGGCAGATGAGTGGGTAGATGGTGGAGTAGGAGGGGGCACAAAAGGGTCTTTATGCTGTTGCTTTGGAAACTGAGTGGACTTCACCTTTAGATGTTAGTTAGCAGAGTGAGCAATCAGGAGATGGCATCCCTGGGGCCTGGGAACCAGGAGGCACCACTGAGCAGAGAGGAAAGTCAGTTATTTCACAGTCAGGTGTGTGGAGCAGGACTTCCTCTGTGCCAGCCGCCCCGTACACACTGCTGCTGTCTGTAGCAGTCGAGTTGGCCTTGACTCAAGGAGACACCAGCACAATTGAACAAAGCACTGCTAGGATGACGATACGGTTGTCACTGCTGGATTGTGGGGGTGGCTCTTCTTCATAGTCTGGCATGTCTGGACGCTCCATTGAAACCTCTTCCGTCATAGCAGCAGGTAAGCCTCCCCAGCACCCCGGGGGGCACTTCCTCATTAGCAGGAAACTGAACCCCCCGGACTCCATGAATGCCACCACTGAACCACTGCTGCCGCTCGTCAATAGAAATGATCCTACTGAATTCTTAAAGCTGCTTTAAAAATAACTAAGGTGGGCCCGCTTACAGGTAAGGAAATGAGGGCACAGAGACGTTAGGTACGGTCTGGGCGGTGAAACTCTTTCGTCTTTGTCATGCCGCCTCACGCTGGACTAAGGAGGCGCCCGAGGATGTTCTGCCTGCTGGTAAGTTTCATTCACTTCCACGTGGATTTCTCACAGTCCAGCCCCTCCAGTTCATTTCCTCCCACTGCTGTCATAAGGCTGTCAAGTCATTTCTCAGTGTCAGACTCATTGCGTGCATTTATAGACTGGAGGTCTGCTCTTCCCCCAGGGGGTGTCCTCCTGGGGCTGCCATCATGGACCCAGGCCTCCATTTGTCACGAAGTCAGTGTCCCACTCTGCAGTGCCAACTCAGATCCCAGCATGTGGGACAGCGATCTCTTTGCTCCATAGCCCGAAGCCATTCATCAGAGCAAGGTCCGCAGGACTCTCGCCCCTAATCAGGCAGATAGACCACCCAGCAGAGTCGTGCTGAGAGTCTTTGTGACCTTGGGCGTATAATGAGGGACAGGCCGGAGGGTGGCACACACACACCAGTAGCCACAGCTCTGCCTGGCTGAGCTCACCGAGCAAGACCACCATGGAGTCATTATTTTCACTGGGATGGCGGTGGCACTTTCTGACACAGCTTTCTCCTCCATCTCAGGGCCTGAGGAACCCATTTGCTATCGAGCTCTGTCGCAGAATATTAGGGAGAATGCGTTTCCCCAACTCCCCATGCTCTGCTGAAGTTGCTCTTCCCTGAGATGCTCAGAAACCTCATCCAGGTCTGTGTTTAAGAAAGGTGAGGGCAGGCCAAGAGGGAAGCATGATCCTTAGCATGATCTTTCTGATCTCCAGGATTCATGCTATCAATCACTTGCTCAGAAGCCTGGTACTGTTCCCTGGTTCCTTCTGCCCTGAATCAGAACTCTCTCCCTGGCCTTTGGGAGTCGGCAATAGCTGGACCCAGCCTGCCTGTCCCCCAGTTTGCAATTTCTCAGTGCCATATGCCCATCTAAACCGCTAGACCCGCTAGGCCCACTCAGACTTTCCTTTCTTCTCCCCTCCCTCTCCAAAGCCCAGACTTCCAAAGTCCACCCAATTTCTGAGATTATGCAGCAGGAAGATATTGTTCTTCAAGTTTGGTGTTCGATGAACTAGTTCAGACTGGGGCTCGTTGCCTTGTTGTTGAAGGCCTTCCAAGTGGAAGATGTCCATGGTCTCCACTGGTCACCCAGGTCCAGTTCAGAAGTCCCCGCTGCTGTGCATCACGTGTCTTTTCCTCGCTAGCCTGACTCCCACACACTACGGGTCAAAGCTCTCCCTTTTGGCTTCGGTCTTCGGTCTTCCTGTGCCTCTTAGTGGTTCTGCTTTGCCTGTGACTCTGTGGCCGTGGCGGGAATTCAGCCCTGAATGGACACCCCTGTAGACTTCCTGACGCGACTACACAGTCAACCAGTGCCTCTCGGCTGAGGAACGCTGTGAAGAGCTTCCGTGATGTGTGAACAAGCCCAGACCAAGCTTTTTTGCATCTTGAGTTGCCACCAGAGTTTGCAAAGAAGCAGAATAGATGTATGTTCTTTATCTTTCCTAACTGCAGTTTGCATAATGGCCTTGGTTGACATTTTTCTATACACAGCAACGACATATCCACATACTCATAATACCTTCAGTCATTAAAAATCCAATGGTGGGGGAGAGAAATAGCTTAGGAAAACTTAAGCCCCTAAGAAATTCACTTGGAGCCTCATTTTTATTAGTCCTCTAAAATACCTAGATAATCTTATGACAAATCATATCTTTATTTCAAAAATAAGATATACTTGATGCAAACCCCAAAGGGCACTTGGGAGAGAAGCCAGTCTATAGGTTTATATTCTTCCCATTTTCAAATAAAATGCAAAAGAAAAACTAGTCATCATTTTAATGAGCCTTTAAATAAATTGTTGGCGAGCGCAGACTGGTGTGATTTATACAAGGAACCACATGCATAGATTTGCTGAGAAAGGGGCTTGGTGGCTAAGGAGTGGATTTCCAAGAATTACGCTTGATTCCTTTTCCTTTAAGTGATTAGTCTGAATTGAACCACACTTGATATTCGCTCCATCGTTTGAGCCACACACACCAAGGCAGATGGAAACTTCTAAAGCACTGCCCTTCCCCTCACTGATCCCAATTCCTTATTCCCAGATGAAGTCTGAGGGAGGGAGCCTGGGTGGCCCTGTGGTTAAGCACTTGGCAGGTAACCCAAAGATCACTAGTTCAATTCCAGCAGCTGCTCCGCGGGAAAACAGTATGGCAGCCTGCTTCTGTAAAGATGTCCAGTCTTTAAACCCTGTGGGCACTGCTATGCTGTCTTCTAGGGCCACTAATGAGTCTGACTGGGCCCAACAGCAATGGGTTTGGCTTCTGTTGGGGGTGGGGGGGTTGATGAACCGTTCACTCTCTGAGCTTTTATTTCCTGGTTTCTGGATAAGTTAAGAAGCGAAAAGTATGGGCCTGGAGTCACCAAATAAAAGAGGTTTGTATCTGAGTGCTGGTCTTCTCCTTCATTCACTCTACCTTGCATAAGTTCCCCCGAACACCTCTCCTGAAACACAGCGCTAGCCTCTAGGTAAGTGTTAACTTATGAAGCAAGAAAAATGAGGTGGTTGTGAATTAACCAGCGTGGGAGCACTCCTCTGCACGAGCAGAGCACTCCATCTCCTGTTTTGGTTTTAAGAGACAGACGATGGAGAAGATGAGAAAGGTCAGGTGGCAGAGCACCTTCTGGATGGGGCAGGAGGCGAGGCTCATAAAACGCCCAGTCTCTTGGAGCTGTGTCCCTTCCCAGACCCTGGGAGAAGGCAGGCCCTGTGGTCAGCAAGCACTAGGGCCCAGCCAGGTGACAGAGAGTCTAGCCCCGGTGTGATCAAGATGCCAGCCCCATCTGGGGAGTTCTCGTGACCCCCAGCCTTCTGAACTTAATTCCCCAAGAGGAATAGTTCATTTTATCCTAATTATGTTCCTAAAGGAGTCGCGGGGCAGGGGCTGCTCACAAAAGGCTACAGGTTTGAGTCTACCCACAAGCACCTCAAAAGCAAGGCCTGGTGATCTGTTTTAGAAAAACCATCCACTGACAGCTCGATGGAGCACAGACGTATTCTGACATACACCGGATCTCAGGAGGCAGACTCAACTACACCACATGTGGATAGTTCAAAGAAGTATTTTATCCCTTTTTACAGATGGAAAAGCTGAGGCTCAGAAACTATAAGTGATTTCCTAGTGCATCACTGCAAGTCAAGAGAAGGGCCTGTACTATAAGCCCGTTTCACTTCCCAGAGGATTCTCCCTTGTATGGCTGATGAGCTCAGAACTGTGGGTGTTCTGTGGCTGGGACAAGCCACCACCCACTCTGCTCATCATTCAAAAGGCAGTTTGGATTCTAGGTGCTTGGCTTCGTCCTCAGGTTCTTTGGAAATGGGATTCCAGCATCCTTTGGACTTTCAGACCAGAGAACTCAGAAGCTATGGATGTGCACGAGTGTGTGTGGCTGTGGCTGTTGGGAGATTTTATGTCAGCTCGCATTTATGAAGAGCTGGAACCCAACCCGTTAATCAGGTCACAATCTGATGTCAGCTCCTTGGGGAGGGGGTAGTGGGGCCTTTTTATAAGGAAGAAACTAGGAACTTCTTCCTCTCTGCCCTCTCCCTTCCTGCTTGCTGCGACTCTGCCTGTCTCCAGCAGTGGCTCAATATGGACTTCCTGACCTGGAAGGCTGTTGGTGCTCTTGGATCCACACAACTTTGAATCCACCAGCCTGTGCTCTACCTGCCTCCTACTTCACGGTGCCTGCACCATTGACCCAGAGCTATGTGAGTCTGAAGAGGGCTCCCATTAGCATTGGACCCGGTGACTCAAGATAGGCTGGGCTGAGTTGCCTTCTTTATATACAATTAGCTCTTGACATAAAGCCCTTTCTTACACATATAGGGGTGCTACTGATTTTACTTCTCTGGGCAACCAGATTAACCCAGTACCCTGGGGCCATGCTAACTTTCAGAGGGGTGTGTGGGGAGCGCCATCTTCTCACTGCTTCTCAATTGCACTCAACACACAACTCAGTCTCATGGATTTGGAAAAAGGTGAAGTCAGAGGCCCTGTTCTGCGCAGGCTCCGTGATCATCTGTGATATTGGCATCATGACCTGGGGCAAGTCCCAGAGTGGCCTCTGGAAGGTGAGGGCTTGCACAGAGCTCTGGGGACCTTCATCCCAGCATGCCATGCGCGTCTCTGGGTTAATATGAGATGAGGTGAGCTAGGGGCTCATTAAAGCAGCATTAGTAACCATCAGCAGCCAGACAAGTTGCAGGTCACTGGCCTCTTGGTACTGCGCTTTCATCTTCTGTGAATGAACATACTTAGAGGACCAACCTCTGGGGTTGAAAGTGGGGGATTTAATGAGTCAATCCACGAAATGCATTTAGAAAAATGTTGGCGCATAGTACACTCTCAGAAAGAGCTAGCTTATCAATATCACTGTCAGTATTATTCAAGAGACTTGTTACACCTTTTGAAACAGAAAATACACTATAGAACAAATGGGCTTTTCTCCTTGCTCTTTCCAAGATAGCTTATCACGTGCATTCGTCAGAGATGCGGGGATGGATGCGGGAGCCACAGAGGCGAGGAGCCTGAATGAAGCTTCCCGCAGGCTGGTGGCTGGGAGGGAGGGAATGCGGCCGTGCAGAAGTTGTCTCTGTCTGCTATGGAGATACTTGGGATCTTCTCTCCTGTTTGCCAGAATAGATCCAGGCCACCACTCGGGCTCCTGTGCTTCCAGGAGTCTGGATATGTCTTGATGAATGGAAGTCAACTGTATGCCATGTCACACAAGCGCCTCAAATGTCCAAAGGGGATGTTATTTCTCTGAGCTCCACCGGCAGAGTTAGTGAATGACAGGGAGCCACATACCTGATCACCTTCTGAACATTGTCTTCAAAGAGGCTAGCCTGAATGGACGGGCTAACTAGGCAACATGTGGCCTTAGAACTGAGAATTACCAGGAGTACACCTTCTCAGGGCTGACTAGTCAGCTACTCGTTGATCCCCCAAAACCCATTGAAGTACTTACTGTCCAGATGGTGCCCATCCAGACCACCTCAGCTGCAAGGAACTTAAAACATCATAGTCCTTGAACTTGCCATTCATTATCCCAACACAAATGCTAATGTTCCAGATGGGACTGGCTTTTCCAAGGAAGGACACACAATGGCTTTAGAGAAGAAGGAAGACCAAAAATTAGATGTCTGTCTCCTACTCCAGTGGCCAGACCCTTAAATTATACAAAGGTCCCTTCCCATTGTTTGACCTATCCTGTGGTCCCTTTGAGTCAGGAGAGAGAGGGGGAGAGAGAGAGAGAGAGAGAGAGAGAAAGAGAGAGAGAGAGAGAGAGAGAGAGAGAGAGAGAGAGAGAGAGAGAGAGAGAGAGAGAGCTAGCTCTTTGCAATCTGATCCAGACTAAAATTTATCTCATTCATTATAATTGCATCACTGCAGACCTCCCCAAGAGAGTCTACCCAAAGACCACTTTGCCAAATACCGACTTTTCTTTTGTAGACTGATGGATATGGGCCAGGATGCAAGTTGGGCATAAGAGATCAAAAGTGGATTTGGAACACCACGCCAGCTCCTACATTTGACATTTCACACGCCAGCCTACAAAAGCATTTTTAAAGAGTAGCCGGGTTCCTATATCATTTGAGTTTGAAGTCCCAGGTCCATATATGCAGTTATTATTTTCTGGTGCACATCTCACCTGACCAGGTAGACTCCATTTTCTAAAAATAGAAAGCTTCCCATCAATGAAACTTTGTTCAGAGATAGACATTGCCATGGCTCAGAGCTTAAAAAATGATGCTTCCCATAATACTTCTTTTTTCTTTTCTTTGGTGTAAGAAATTTTAATTTCTGTGAATTGGAAGTTTTCAACCCTAGAGATTGATTCCCACGAGCCTCCAACAATCTTAGAAGCCATGAGTTTGGGAAAGCAAGAGTCCTACCTTCAATGGCTGTGTCTTGTTTGGTTCTGGAAGTTTTCCAGGGTATTCGCAAGAACACACACACACACACACACACACACACACCATGCTTCTTTGACAGCTGGACAGGGGCAGTGTGCTTGTCGGAGAAATCTGACTGGTGATTCCCACTGTATTTCTGCAGGGTGCCCTGGAAGTAATTATCCTCTCACTGGTAAATCAATTAGGGATGGAGGGTTTTGCAACCCTTTTCCTCCTCCAAGAAACTGCTAATCCTAATGAGCAGAAAATCCAGGCAATGGGGAGACAATGAAAAAAGTGAGGACTTGCCTCACCTGGTCGGATACCTGTGGAAGATGCAGCCGACCCAGAGTAGGATCAAAGGAAAGGTCGGTTCAGAGACAGAGGAAAGGGATGGCTCCCCCAATTGCAAGCTGTTTTTATAGAGAACAAGTAAGTAGCTGATCTGCCTGAGCCCTGGTTTCTTCACCTACAAAATGGGCAGAAGATCCTAAGATGATCAGACTCAGGAGATTAATAGTGAAACTAAAGCATGGAGTGTAAATGCGGATTCAGCCCCATTCTTGGAACTTAGTCATCAGTTTCATTCTGTCTCCCCACCCCGCCATCTGGGCACACTCCCTGGCAATCAGAGCCCCGGGGGCTCTCTGCCATTTCCACCCCACCATCTCTACATCCACAGGTAGCAATGATGTTAGAGTCGCAGTAATTAGGTTATACCATATGCCTGGAGTCCCACATCTGCTCAAAGGTTTCTTCAATAGGCTTCCTCCTTTGAGTTCAGCTTCTCTTTGGAAGAGGGGCAAACCCTTCAGGCTCCTGTTGGGAGCTGCACGTGGCATCTTGTCTGGGTGGCTCTGAGGACAAGAATCCCCTGACAGTCAGGAGCACACAGCTCCCACTCCAGGAGGCCGACCTCCTTCTACCTCTGCGGCCAGAGCAAACGTGCCCTCTGAATCTTCCAACAGCCGATCTCTGTCATTCCCCAGGCCAGAGACTGACACAGAGATGCAGATTTCCTCTTCAATACACCTAGAACAGGTCAAGGCCAAACCAACAATGCTGAGGGCCACCAAGCCACAGGGCCGTCTAGAAGGGTTTCCTCTGCAGCAGTGCTGAGTCCTGCACCCCGATACTCTCATCTAGACAAGGGATTGTCATGTCCACTGGATACATGAGTTCTGATTCACATCCCAACTCCCTTCAAGGAGCCCAGCATTGTCACATGGGTTCCCACTGATTCATTTCCCAAATGGGTCCCTGGTGAAGGCTATGGAAGACCCACCATTTCCAAATCAGCCAGCCTTGGGGCATCTTACATAAAGTCCCTTGCCTTATCTTGCCTTCCTTTTTAATTTACTGAGAGAAGGAGTATTAGATTGGATGCTCAATTAATGCTTCTAAGGGAATTATGAAGGAATTCTGGTGGTGCACTGGTTAAGGCACTTGACTAGTAACCTGGAGATCAGTAATGTGAACTCACCAACGGCTTCTTGAGAGGAAAATGGGACTGTTGGCTCTCATAAAAATTTCCAACTTTGGAAACTCTGTGGGGCAGTTCTACTCTGTCCTGTAGAAGACACTTCATTTTAACGTGGTTTCTGTCCATTTAAGAAACCCAGGAGATTGTTAGCATTGGACTGCTAATCAAAAAGTCAGCATTTCAAAACCACTGGTTGCTCGGAAAGAGAAAGTGAAGGCCATTGTTTCTATAGACAGCCTAGAAACCACAGGGAGCAGCTCTCGTCTGCCTTGGAGTCACTATGAGTTGGAATCCACCTATGGACAGCAGGGAGGTGATAAGACCTTTGGTTTGGGCGTGCATTGTGGCACAGTGAGTATGTACTCAGCTTGCTAACAGAAAGGTTGATGGTTCAAACTCAAACAGAGATTCGTTCGTTAAAAAAAATAAAAGGCCCTCTGATCTGCCTAGGAAAGCCAATGAGACAGAGCTACTATCTCATTGAATCAGAATGGACTCAACCACACTTACTTACTAACAACAACCTTCAACTTCACGGCTTCTTAGCTATCTGCACTAGGAAATTTGAAGTTGTCAAAAACGCATTATAAAATATCTGCAATTAGCTCTGGGAGCCACTATATAAATAAAAGCACAATTTACTGTTTTGCTAGGGGCAACAGATCACATCTGATGTATTCATCGCCTCCCAGGAAAGCGGCAGCCATCTGTTAAATAAATAACTCATTAGGGGAAATGCAAGTGCTTCCACAAAATTAACTGCAAAATCTGCTGGAGACGACCACTATTAGCTGGCCAGTGGACATGGGAGGCTACAGATTGGCTGGTACCAAAAATCCTTCTCCTCCGTGCCACTGGATATCAGGATCCAGATGGCCACAGGTAGACACTTCAAGACCAATTCAAGAAGCCAACCAAGACCAAATAAAACCATGCATTACAAGGTCATAATAAACCAGACCACTGGACCAGCAAAGACATTAATGAGAGGGGGCTTTCCTTTACACTTAATTCCCGTTCTGCCTAAAAAACTGGAGACTGGGAGTTCTAGGACATGGAATATTGTAATTGAGGTTAAGAGAGAGTTACAATGCAGAAGATGTAGGAATCATCAACATCTAGAGGCTCAGAATATAATCAAATGCACTTATCAATAAAACAAGACAGAATCTAATTTCATCTTTCTTTGGCTGATTCAGAAAGCACTTGAGGACCATACGGGCTGCTTAGAAACATGAACTCTTCTCGCTGTTTTCACAAATTGAAATCCTCTGTGGTATGAGCCCAAATTAGTCATTTCTCTTTCTCCAATCAGAGCAAAGCATGTGTCTGCCCTTTCCACGTTCTGGCTGGCAGTGCCTCCTGGGGAGGAGTTAACTGTACTTTGATGGTGTGTCTCCACAAAGACAGGGGGACAATAGGACTAAACCTTCTTTATGGTGAAGGCTTGAATCCCGTGAGAAATTGCCCCAGAGAGACCCTGGTCCAGGAGTCACCTCTGGGAAGGAAGAAGGCGGTGGCATCTGTGTGCTCTGCTCTCCAAATCCTGCCAGTATGTTGGGTTTATCCCTCCGGCCTCTGCTGAAAACCACCATCTGGCTCCCTTACTTCTAAATGGCACCTTCCAGTTGCTGCTGAAGGAGCCCCTGGTGACACATGGCTTATGAGTTGGGCTGCTAACCACAAGCGCCATTTGCAAGCACCAGCGGCTCCGCGGCTGAGTGGCGATCTTGGAAATGCACAGGGGAAGGTCCGCCCTGTCCTACTATGGGGCCTCTACGAGTCGGAATGAACTCAGTGACAGTGAGTTTGGTTTTTTGGTTTTTTTAAAAGATTTTATTGCACCAATAATCCTTTCATTCTGGTGCCTGGTTTATCATCGTTCAACAAACCTATTAAGTATTGATTAAAAAAATCTACCAAGATTCCCCCGTAAAGCTTAGAAAAATTCACTTTTGAACCATAAACACAGAAGGCTTTCCAGTACAAAATGGGCACACTTTTATAATAAAGCTTGAGAAGGCAGAAAAACAATAAAGTCCCTGTTCATCCTCATAGCAAAACCAAGTACAATTACAGTGGGTTTTGTTTGTTTGGATTTTAAGAGTTGCCACAGAGTAAATCCTGACTGATAGCAACCAGAGGTGTGTCGGAGCAGAAAGTAGTTCTTAAGGTCTTTCATAGTGAATTTCCCTCAAGTAGAATACCAAGCCTTTCTTCCAACTATTTGGTCTCACACTGCCTTTAGCCCAACGTGTGAACTATTTGCACCGCCCAGGGACAAATTAGACTAAGATGAGAGAAAATATTTAGCAGGGGAGAAGAACAGGAGAAGACCACAGAGACATCTTTGTGATAGCTGTCATAAAGAAACACGTGACAAATGAATAGCAAGCTGGATGCAAGCAGGAACTACCTTCCATACATCCCTTTGGAAAATCCTAACAAATATTTCTGATCGACCGTCTGCATGGAAATATGTTGAATTATGTTGTGGCCCAGAGGTGGTTGAAGATCAGACGACTGTGTGTCAGGGTTGTGTCCTTTCACCATTGTAGTAGTTACATCATCTGGTGTCAATTTGAGAGGATTCGGAGCGAAGGGGTGGAGTCTGGCCTGTCAATCAAGACATAACCAATGAGGCCTCTGTGTGGTCATGGCCTTCTCCTGAGAATTCTGGGAACTCTGGACTTTTTCTCCTGGGAGGCAGGTGAAACTTTTTTCTCTCTCCTCAGTCTCTTGGAGACACTCAGCTGACTAGACACATGGAACTACCTAGTTCCCTTAGCTGGAGAAGCCACGTGGAAACCCCTGCCAGTGCTGAGATGCTTACACTGTCACTGAATCCAAAGACTTTCCACCCAGTGGCCTGTGATCAGTCCACATTTGGCATCATTGCATGTGTTTCATAAGACTTTATCCATCAGTATCAGACATATGGGCTCACATCAGATTTATGGGCTTGGACTGGACTGGGTTGGGATGCTTTCTTAATGTACGATTACCCTTTATATAAAACTCTCTCTTATGCAATATGAGTTTCTATGGATTTGTTTCTCTAGTCTACCCAGATTAGCACAGCCCTCTTTATTTGATCTGTATGCTGAACAAATAACCCAAGAACCTGGGCTGCACAAAGAAGGGTGCTACAAAAGGGTCAGTGGAAGACTCAGCCTGCGGTGTGTGACTGGTGCATCCTCGTTTGCTCAAAGTGAGGAGGATCTGAGCCACTACTGATGGAGACCCAAGACTGGAGCCCTTAGCCTAGGTACCACAGAATTTAAAAAAAAAAAAAAAACTTTGACAAACCACAAACACTCACAATTGGACCAATTAGCAACGTCCTCATAAACAAACAAAAAAGAGTGACGTAGTGAAAGATTTCATTTTACTTGGACCCACATTGCCCCTGGAATCAGCAGTCAAGAAATCTTCACTTATTGGATCGGGACAATCTGCTACAGATGATCTCTTTAAAGTCTTAAAAAGCAGTCGTTGCTTTGAAATGAAGGGACACCTGACCCAGCCAAGTCCTGATATATTCACTTCCCTCATATGCATGTGACACCTGGACAAGGAATAAAAAAGACCAAAAAATTAAGGTCTTTGAATTATGGAGTTGGCAAGGAATATTAAATATACCACGGGCTACCAAAAGAATGGGGGGGAAATCTATCTTGGAAAAAGTATAGGAAAATGTTCCTTGGAAGGGAAGATGGCAACACTTTGTCTGAGGTATTTTGTCCAGGTTCTGAGGAGGGACTGATCCTCGGAGGACATCCTGTCGACAAAGAGAGGGTCAACACAAAAGAAGGAAATGCTTAATGAACTGGAGCCAAACCGAAGATGCCACAATTGGCTCAACTGTAACACCACTGTCAGGAAGGCCCAAGACCAGGCAGTGCTGTTTCCTGCGACACACAAGGCCACACTGAGTGGGGACATGCTTGGGGGTACTCAACATCCTCAGGGAGCTTTAGTTCCAGGTCATGAAGCAACTGTTTCAAGACTCACACTCAAGAGTTAACTGTTAACCTTGAAACCTTCGAGTACAACTGGAGAGGAAGAAAAGAGGCAAAGGCCAAAGACCAGCGATCTGGTCTGAGAATCAAGAGCCCTGCATTCTACCTGGTCTCCTTTTTCTAACGCGTGTGTCTCCTTGGGTAAGCCCCTTCACTTCGGGCTTCAGTTTCCTCGTCTGCTGGTACACGTGGCACAGGCGATAAGTCTGCAGTGTTCGTACCCGCGAGTCCATTGACAGCTTGGGGTCCATGGATGGTTGGTTTCAGGGTGCTCACAGATACCTCACGCTTGTTGTCCATCGTTTGTGAGCAGGGGCATGTTTCTAGAACGGAGGTCTAGGGCTTTAATCACATTTGCAAAGGAGCTGATGTTCAAAATCTATTAATGACTGTCTGACAAATGAAACCTATGGTTTCCCGCACGAGCATTCAATAATTCAAAGAATGATATTGGAAACGTAAAAAAATGGCAATTGACTGGGACAAAGAGAAGAGAAGCTACTCAGCAAAAACCAGTGGACAGGCGCCCAAAGAGCCTTCCTGATCCTCACAGATTTGCCACTTTTTCTGGTGGACGTGTTCAGGGTTTGGGGACCTCTAGAGCCACTTGGAACATCTGGCCATCCATCATCAATTCGGAAGCAGGAGCCACTGATTCCGCTTCCTGCCTTTGCTGAGGCAGTCGGAGGCCGTGGAGGCATCCAGGGAAGAATGGGCTGGGGCATAACTGCTCTCAGCTGCTCGCCTGAGCAGGGCCACTGCCTTTTGCTACTCTTTAGCATAAACGAGCATCCTTCTAAGGCGCCGCTTGGACTCCATCAAGTTGGACTCCATCAAGTTGGTTTGGAGTGTACCCCTTCAATTTTACCTATCTGAAAGAAACCTTTGCAAAACCTAGGATGACTGTAAATCAGATGGCAAGAGGAGGTTTTTGGGAGTGCCATTTTCAGACTTCAAGATGGCCTTTAGCTCCCTAGTGTGTTTATCTGAACCAGAATGGCTCAAGTCTCCAACAGAAAGATCCCATCTCCCTAAAGCTAACACCAAACCAAGTCACCAAACTCACTGCTATCGGATAGATGCCGGTGCATAGGGACCCTATAGGACAGGGTAGAACTGCCCCTGTGGGCCCCCCAAACTAACTCTTTAAGGGAACAGAAAGCCCCATTTTCTCCCCAGGAGCTGGCTAGTGGTTTCAAACTGCTTATATGTGGTTAGCAGCCCAATTCGTACCAACTATGCCACCAGGGTTCCTAAAGGCAGCACATTGTAAAACGCTCTTGTAAAACACCACATCACATCCTGGAATCCAGGGCCCAGGCCACAAGGAGGTCAACAGACCAAGGTCTGCCATATGGTTTCCCTCACCTCCGAGCTGTTGAGTCAAGGGGAAAGATGGAGCAGGAGAGTGGCCAGTGAGGCCCTGCGCCCTCCTGGTCCTCAATCCTGCTGAGGATTGAGCAGCAGCGCCCAGGGGCCGCCCTTTCTTCCCTCGGCAGAAACAGACTATACAAATAAGGTTTTACAAAGAGCATAGGCCTGCAAGAGAGACCTGCCCTGTCCGGAGACTCCACTCAAATCCAGATTGGTTACTTGCTTAAACGTAGACAATGGATCTCTTTGAACTTGAGTGCATTCATCTGTAAAGTGGGACAATACTCTTTCCTCCCCCCCCCACCCAGAGTCATTGTGAGAACAAATGCACATTGTGAGATGTGAGGCACTGAGCAGTTTCTGTCACAGGGGAAGCCCTCCAATAGGTACCAACTTCTCCTACTGCTGTTGCTGTCACTACTCTGAGAAAGCTGTGATGAAAATTGCAGGCTTTGTCTGTGAATGCCAGACAGTGGGGCATGTAAAACAGGCGCTCTGTAAGGGATCCCATGGCTACTGGGTTTTCTCTGCACTCCTGGTCCTGGGCCGCCCGCCTGCCCTGCAGGGAGTGTCCAGCACTTTCCGACCGTCCTCCTACCTTCCTTTTGTTGGTGGGATTGACGTAGAGGTAACTGAGGACGGTCTTCAACCCCACTTTGTCATTCAGCTTTTCATAGGTGGTGCCGAAATCCGTTGACCTGCAAGTAGAGAGAAAGAGAGAAGGGAAAAAAAGGGGGGGAGATTGTTTTACCAAATGGGGGATTGTGTTTGAAGGGGAGCCAGGTTCCCCCCACCTGCCCTACCTGCACCTTTGTTCCCAAATCACATGAGTGCTTCAAAGTGTTCTTCAGAGCTAAAAAGGCCCATTCATTTGAGAAGAGCAATTAGACTAATGCATCTGCTTACTACCTGAGCTCAAGCCCCTTCGCTCCTGACCTTTCTCAGAGACCTACTTTCCTGGCCTTTGTGAAGCTGAGTGGGGAAAGGAGCCACTGTGGAGGGCCTCTCTCCCCTGTGGCTTGTGCTCTGGGAGGGGCATTGGCTCCCTCCTGTGGCCCCTCCAGTGGGGCTGTGTGTGGAAACCTGTGGCAGTTACATCATCTCCTGTCAACTTGACCGAAGGGGTGGAGTCTAGCCTGTCAATCAGGTCATAGCCAATGATGCCTCTGTGTGGGCATGGCCTTCTCCTGAGAATTCTGGGATCTCCTGTCTTCCTCTCTGGAGGTGGGACACACACTCTCTCTCTGCTTCATACTCCTGTTGAAGCCACACTGGAGGCAGCCAGAGCCCTAGAGATGCCATTGGATCAACAAGACTTTCCACCCACTGGCCCGTGATCTTCCTGCATTCAGCATCATTGCATGTGTTGTGTGAGTCTGAAGAGGAAGTTATAAACTGGTATTGGACATGTGGGCTAATATCAGATTTATGGTCTTGATCTGGACTAAGCTTGGATGTTTTCTTAATATACTATTGGTCTTTGATATAAGGCTGTCTTATACACACGAGTGTCTCTGGATTTGTTTCTAGAGTCAACCTGGACTAACACAAAATCACAGGGGAAAAGACCATTTCCTCAAGGCCACTGAGGTGAAACCAAGTTAATGTTCTCTCCGTGGAATGCAAGGCAAGGTCCCCTCAGAAGAGCAGGAAGTGCTGCTACCACCCTCGAGTCCATGAGATCCAATGGCCTGACAACATCCCACTGTAGAAGGAGTGGTGCTTTCCACGGAGACAACCATATATGTAGGGTGAAAGACCAGTGACATTGAACTGCTCCCAAGAGTCCATTATTCAAATAATCCCAATGGTCACCTACTCCTCCTTTTGATCTCATTTCCATAGGCCTGACTTGTGCGCTGAACATCTGAGTAGCAAAGACAGGTGAGACTTGACTAACAGTCAGAAGGCCAGGTGTTCAAGTGCGCCCACAGACAGGTCCAAAGAAAGATGTGGGGATTTACTCCTGAACAAAATCAGCCATTAAAACTGGATTGGAGTCTAGGTCTACCGGGATGCATCAGAATCAGGATCAACTCCACAGGAATATATTTTTTTTCCTTAACCTGTGCACAGACCACCAGAGCTCAGAGACTCATTTGTTCCTTTCTTTCCATCCCAGCGGTGAAGGAAGGCAGAATGCCAAACAGTGTGTTTCAAGTAGCCAACCTGCAAGCCATAGTGTCCACCTAGAGCACCCAAGCCCCATCCCCCCACCCCCAATGCCTTCTTCCCTTCTAAGACCTGCAATAACCTCTGGTCCTTGGCCCCTCTTTCTGCCACGATCCTCCTGAGCTTGACCCTTTGACTTCTCCCATGCAGGCTTAGCAGGGAACAAGAGGTCAGCTTCCTCTCTCTGTGCTCAACTGGCCTCTCTCTTCACCCACGCAGGTTCAAGTCTCAGTGCTCAACCCTGCCTCTGAATCTCCCTTTGTCTTTGGCATCAAGGTGCCCTAGTAAGCACCTGTCCCTGCCTTTTCTTTGAGCCCTTACCTAAATTCTAACTCTAAGTTGCTCCTGCCTTAGTCCACAGCTTATAAACTGCAAGGCAAAACTGTTTCTCAGAATAATCCCCACCACCCATCTCAAACCAAAAATGCCTTTCCCAGGCCCAGGTTAACTCCCGCTTACATCCCCCTCCTTCCTTCTTTGGAATTGCCTTCACCAGCCCTCCCATCTCCCACTCTTACCTCTCTTCTGTACTACAGGAGAGGCTGTCCCTATCCTGTCCCCCAAGACACACACCCAAGCCTCTTTTAGAAGCTTTTGATATTGTCGTGCTTAATTTTTTGATGTTCTATCTTGCCAACCACAATGTAAGTTCCTCAAGGAGAAGGAACTTCAAAGACCACAATAGTGAGCAGAATATGAACAAGCAAGATCTCCGTTTGATCCCTAGATCTGTATCTCCCTTTAGCATGACTACAGAAATTAAGTAAGCCGTTCCCTAAATGAATGATGGGGATCATTTCATCTCACCAGGGGTTTGTGGGGATGCAAACATATAACAGATGCCACAACTCCTAAAAGGAGGCCAGGTATACTGAAAAGTGAATAACATTAAACTAAAAGGGGTTCACTTTGTTCCCCACAAGTGCAAAACATGGAGGCATTGGACATAACTACACACAGTGTGTTTACTGATTGGACAAACATCAGTAGTTCACTTCCTCCTCGAGCTCTGAGTGCTGCGTGGCCATTGCTTACAGCAACTTATTTAATCAGTCCTTCCAATCTGACTTCTTCTCTTGTCTCCAGTCTACCTTAGCTAGGGAAGCCAGAAGCACACTCTCTTTGCCTTTATCTCTAGATCTAGTCCCATAGCCAAGTCTTAACAATTTTATCTTCAATTATTTAGATTCTTGGTCTCTCTCCCACACCCACTCCAAGGTTTGGCTCAAGCTTCATCAGTTTTATACCAACTGGATGTGCTTCTTCCAATCTTTCCCAAATCCTCTGTGCTTCCTCCAACGATCGTCATCGCAGCTTTTAGGTTAGATTTCTACCACCCAAGTCTATCTCCCCATCACTCCATGGCTGTCCTTACCCAACACCTACACCCACAGGAGACACACCTTCCAAGCTTAGTCTGATAAAAATCTGGCTGCATTCTCCTCATTGGACTGGTTTTCAGCTACTTCCCTGCCTCTTCCTCTCTAGCCACCGTGTACTTTTCTGAACCTGCTGAGCCTTTTCCCTGCCTTGCAGAGCTGCACAAACATTTCCTTTGCCTCAGTTCTCCTGGCTCTGTTTCCCCCCTTGGTAAGCTCCTCTCTAGCTCCCAAAGCATTACCTTCCTTCCATCTCCCCAGGAGGAAATTAATCACAAGGCCCTTTGTGTGTTCATAGCATTTTATACGACTTTCTATTTTTGCCCTTATCCTATTGTTTTAACCAGACTCTATTATCCTGGGGTTGCTTCCTTGATAGGAACTTTCTGAGGGGAAGAACCATTTCTTATAACAGCCTCAAATATCTTGTGGGGTGTCTCAGACAAAGCAAGTGCTGAATCCACAATGTTGGTATTGTTCTGCTCCTCCTGGGTCTGTGAGAATGAATGACGAGCTTGCTCAGATCAACGGATAATTCTTGATTAACTGTGAACCTCTAGTGGCAATTGAACTCATCTCAACCCAACTATGTTGTTGTTGTTGTTAGGTGCCGTTGAAATGGTTCTGACTCTGAGACCATATGTACAAGAGAGGGTAACGCTGCCTTGTCCTGTTCCATCATAATCCTTCCCAACTCTAGAAAACATATTGGATCCTTTGGATACTGGTACAATTGGCGCAGATTCTGGACTGGTAAGGTTTTTGCGATATCGGTTCCATAGCGTCTCTGCGTTGGACTGCTAACCACAGGGTCTACAGTTCAAGCTCACCAGCAGCTCCACGAGAGAAAGAGGAGGCTTCTTACTCTCATAAAGAATTTCCATTTTGGAAATCCACAAGGGTAGTTCTACTCCATCCTAAAGGGTCTCTATGATGCTTGGTTTGGGGTTTGGTCCCAGGGACAAAGTTAAAGTTACTTGTCCAAAAAGTGAAGCTTAAGTGGTCAATCACCCGAGCCCCTCTCCTACTCCGGAAGTGTAGGCGATGGGCTGTTTGATCTCTAAAGACTGTTAGTTGCCTGCTATTGCTAGCAATCCCAATAAAGCATGCTACACGATAAATCTCTCATTGGCGCTACACGCCTGAAGGTACACAGGCGGCACAGAATGAGAACGGCACACTGAACTCAGACTCCAGCAATCTAGATGCTAGAACTGATTCTGAAATATCCACAAAATGTTTCTTGGGAAAGCTCCTTTGCTACGTCCCGTTCCATCATTAACACAAGAAGCTTAATTCAGAAAAACCGTAAGGTACCTCCTGGAACTTAAAGGTTATTATCCCACCAACACAGTGTTAGGTTGTTTTCCAACTAGCACCATTCCTCACACTCTATATAGCAAATCCCCTACTTGTAAGAGCTAAATTCTCTGGGTTCCCAGTGTGACTGATGTCATAACAAACTTCCTTCCAGAATCTAAATCGCCCTCATCAAAGGCAGTGTGCTTAAGCTCACACGCAGTCTCTCGTTTGTCGGGCTGCCGGACAGAAGCACACTGACTTTGCTGTTTGGCAAATTGAATGCTGAGCACAAGGACTTCCCAGGAAAGGGGCCCTCTCCACAGTCCAGCCTCCTCTGTGCCCCTGGCAGCTTCTGCTCATTCAGGCAGACAGAAACTAGCCAAGCTCACTGAAGACATCTCGAGGAAGCTTTGAGCCTTTAGAACCAAAGGTGTCCTTGTGCTTGTCCTCGCCAGCATGGACTGTGTACAAGGGCGAGGCCACTGGTCTGGGGCCTGCTTTTGCCCGAGGAAAGGGGCAGATGGCAGAGAGGTCTCGGCCCTATTGCCAGAGGCAGCTGTGTCTATAGAACTCACTTTAGGAAGAATGCTAGCCATAAACCCGACCTAGCAACTCCAGACAGCTTGGAGTCACTTGGAGGTGATTTGTGGCATTTTAAATTGCTCAGTCCACACAGTTAAACATTAAGGCAACAAGAGAGGCATGCATGCCTCTGGGGCATCCAACTTCTGGACCTTGGCTCCTGTCATCCTCGCTGTGTGTATGTCCTGCCTTTCTCTCATTATTTCTTTATGAATTATTTCAACACTCAGAAATCAGAATGACATACGACTCAACTCCACTCAGATTCAAAAAGCGTTTGTGTACAGAAATAGCATGTAAGTGATCTTTTTACGTGTTATTCACATTTATAGGTCGCTATAAAGTTGGAATCTACTCGATGGCAGTCAGTAGATTGGTTTGTTTGCTTGTTTGCTTTCTTGGTTAAATGTTGTCGTGAAGAATCTGTCTTCTGCATTCTGCAACTTGCTTGCTTGATCCAGCATTCGGCTTTTGGGATTAATCCATATTGAATGACCTAATGCCACATAGAATTTTGGCCTAGGAATGAAGCACTATTTATGTTTTCAACCACTGACATTTTTTAGTGGTTACATGCTGGGCTGCTTCTGAAAGGTCAGCAGTTCAAAACCACCAGCCTCTATGAGGGAGAAAGAAGAGACTTTCTACTCCCATAAAGAGTCATAGTCCAGAAATGCACAGGGGCAGCTCTATCCAGTCCTTTAGGGTCACTATGAGGCTGATCAACTCAATGGTAATGAATTTAAGTCCGTGTATTATAAACAACATGATGATGAAAAAGAAATTCTTATAATATAAAGAAAATATTGTTAGGAGATATCTTTTCGTTCAATTTTTTATTGTGATTTGGGTGACAATACATAGAGGAGATTGGTTTTCTGTTCCACAATTCATCCACATTGACATTCAAGACAGTGATTACCAGCCCACAGTGGAGCCGCATTCACTGCTTCCTCTCCTGGTGATCATTCATCCTCTTCCCTGTCCCTGCTGCCTCTGAGCTTTGTTCCTGGGCAAAGGCTGCTCGTTGGCCTCCTGTGGATGGCTGTCCTCAGGAGTACACAGCTCCCTGATGACATGACTCTTCCACAAGCCTGTCTATTGCTTGCGGAAAGGTGAACAACAGGAGTAGCTGACCTGAAGGGTGACTAAGTGATACAGGGGTTCCACTAGTCTGTACTAGACCAGTAAGCTTGGTCTTTAAAAAGAGGGTGTTGTTTATATCTCCACAGGGAAAGAGGGACCAGACTTCAACCCAGTGCTCCAAGATGTGAATGCAACATGTCAGTGTGGAGTAGGGAAGCAGTGGAGAGGTCTGGGGGACCAGCCCCAATCCCAACTACTAGCCCTACTAAGTGGGCACCTGCCCCTCCCCCCAGGATAATTTATTTCAAAGGACAGCATTGAATCTGCAGCTCCAGGAGAGGGACATATCTGATCAGAGCACACGGGAACAGATGAAGTGGGAGGAGGAGAGAGTGGAGCACATCCTGGCCCACTAGGCCTTGAGGACGATATTCCCGATTAGAGCAGTCAGCCCACAGAGAGGACCACATGGCCGGCCCCACTATGAGACATGACGCCCCTCACTGGACCATAAGCCTACAGGGCACCCAATCTGATCCTGCCACACCGAGGCAAAACACTAAGAGTGTGCAACAGAACAGCAAGGGAATGGAGTGCCAAGTTCACCAGGGGATGCTGAAGGTGGATTTGGGGGCCAGAGCATGGTGCCCCAACAGACTGGACTGGAAAACACTCCTAAAAGCCAACAAACAATCCTGGAACTAACTACAAGCTTTTCTTTCTTGTTATATTTTGTTTTTGTGTTGTTATTTGTCAGTGGTTTGTTGTTGTTGTTGTATATTGTTGCTTGGTTTTGCTCTGTCTTGTTTTTGTACATGTTATTATCTCCGCAATTCTGTCTAAATAAAATAGGCTGGATGAACACTCTGGAGGAGAAAACAATGGGACCGACACTTCTTCGGGGACATGGGAGAAGGGGAGGTGGGGGGGAAAGGTAGCGGTGTTAACAAACCCAGGGACAAGGGAACAACAAGTGATCCAAATCGGTGGTGAGGAGGATGTGGGAGGCCTGGTAGGGCATGATCAAGGGTATGTAACAAAGAGGAATTGCTGAAACCCTGGTGGGGACTGAGCATGATAGTGGGACAGGAGGAAAGTCAAGGAAAGAGACCAAAGAGCTGGGAGGCAAAGGGCATTTATAGAAGTCTAGATAAAGACATGTACATATGCACATATATTTATATATGAGGATGGGGAAATGGATCTATGTGCATATATTTATAGGTTTAGTATTAAGGTAGCGGAAGGACATTGGGCCTCCACTCAAGTACTCCCACAATGCAAGAATACTTTCTTCTATTAAATTGGCATTCTATGATCCTCACCTTCCTGACACAACCGCTGAAGACAAAGCGGGTACATAAGCAAATGTGGTGAAGAAAGATGATGGTGCCTGGTTATCAAGAGATATAACGTCTGGCATCTTAAATGCTTGATGGTACACAAGCGGCTATCTAGCTCATAAGCAACAAAGTCCACATGGAAAAAGCACATCAGCCTGTGTGATCACAAGGTGTTGAAGGGATCAGGTACCAGGCATCATCAGAACAAAAAAATCTTACCATAGTCAATGAGTGGGGGAGTGCACATAGGAATACAAATGTAGAAATAGCCCCTGTAATATTTCATACACGAGTAGGTATAGCTGCATTCACCTACACCCTTGTATTCAGTTTGCTTGTCTCTAAGTGTCCACCTAAAAATTATTGTTATTACTATTAGTACAGGATTGTGTAAGGAAAAGCATTTACTTTTCCTTTAATTCTTGTGCTCTTCTCACCATCTTTCTTTTTTTTTTACATTTTATTAGGGGTTCATACAACTCTTATCACAATCCATACATATACATACATCAATTGTATAAAGCACATCCGTACATCCTTTGCCCTAATCATTTTCAAAGCATTTGCTCTCCACTTAAGCCCTTTGCATCAGGTCCTCTTTTTTTCCCCCTCCCTCCCTGCTCTCCCCTCCCTCATGAGCCCTTGATAATTTATAGATTGTTATTTTGTCATATCTTGCTCTGTCCCACGTCTCCCTTCCCCCACTTTTCTGTTATACGTCCCCCAGGGAGGAGGCCACATGTAGATCCTTGAAATAGGGTCCGCCTTTCCAACCCACCCTCTCTATGCCCTCCCAGTATTGCCACTCACACCCCTGAGTAAGGAAGCAGCATACCATTTTCCAGAGTGGTTACATCATTTTAACTCCCACCAGCAGTGGATAAAGATTCTAGCATCTCCCTCCCCTTACCAGCATTTGTTTTCTGCTTTGTTGAATTTTACTAATGCTGCGGTGAGATGATATCTCGTTGTGGCTTTGATCTGCATCTTTCAAATGGCAACTGAGGAGACCCAGCAGTGCCAAGAGCTAAGCATTGGACAGCTAACTAAAGGCCAGCTGTTCAAACACCCCACCCTTACCTCCCAAGTCACTCCCTGGGAGAAAGAGGAGGCTGTCTGCCCCTGTAACTACTAATGATCTCGGACGCCCTTTTGAGCAGATCTGCTCCTATAGAGTTGCCACGAGTTGAAACCGGCTCAACGGCATTTGGAATGACTACTGATCAGGAACATTTCCTCGTGTGTTGGGGGAATGGCGAGGCCACAGCCCTAGGGCATCAATGGCTAAGGACTCAGTTGAAAACCAAAAGGTTGGAGGTTTAACCCGCTCAGCTGCCCCATAGGAGAAAGACTTAGTGATTTGCTTATGTAATGATTACAGCCAAGGAAACTTTGGGGTAGTTCTCCTCTGCCAATAAGAGACCACTATGAATCCAAATCCACTCCCAGCACCCAACACCAAATGTCTATGTAAACGCTGCTACTCTGCTGATTACTGCCCAACATGTACACTAAGGAGGCTGTAATTCCACAGACACTCCCTCAGTCTCCAGGTTTAGTACAGGGCATGCTTAGCATTTAGGGTCCCTGTCCGTAGCTCCTTGCCCTTGTGCTCTCAGCCATCTGTGTTTGCAGAGTCCTGGATTGCAGCACCTTTGAAGCCAAGTCAGCATTTGTTTCCACATTTCCATTACTGTACGTCATTGCAAGTCACCGGTTCCCTGGGTCTATGGCTAGCTCCAGGGCCTATTCATCATCTGGTTGGACCCCCCAGTCACCCTCTAGTCACACTTGTGAGAGGTAGGCTTATTGTGTCAACCTGGTCAATAGGAACATGTGGGATTAGTAAGGTCACAGTTTGATTGGAGGGCAAAGAGATAAATGGCTCAGCAAGCCCCGCCCCTCTCTCCCTTGCTCTGGTGATCAGACCAGCGGGTGACTCGTATAGCTCGTTCTCTGCCTCAACTTGTGAGCTACACTACCTGTGGGAGAGGCCAACTGGTGGATCATGTAGCTAGAGCTTGAGGTTCCTTTGAGGCCTGCTTGGCCATGCTGCTGGTGTGCACATCGCTCGAGCTTGAGGCTGTGGGATCCTGTCAGCTTGCATTGCTTGAGTTCAGTATCCCATCTGGACCTGCTTCACTAAGCTCCTGAGCTACTGACTGTTGGTGACCTGCCCTCCTGTTTACTGGCTGTGGCCAGACTGCCTGCATTATCCTACGAAAGATTCAGCTGTTTGCTTCCTTGACCTTGGACACAGCAGTCCTTGTGAGTTGAAGGACTTCCAGTATATTAATTGTTCCACAGATGTGAGTTGAACTGAGCCCTCTGTACTGCTGTGTGGACTAATTAGCTGTTATATTCCTTAGTGCTGTGTCTGTCTGTCTATCTATCTATCTATCTATCTATCTATCTATCTATCTATCTATCTATCTATCTATCTATCTATCTAAACCATGAGCGTCCTGGTTTTGTTTCTCTAGAGAACCGTGTCCAACACACAATATTCTCCAGGCATTGAGAACTGTGAACAACACACCGAACTTCCTTCCACTTCAACCTCCCAGAAGAGGATGGGTGTATGCCAAGATCCAGATCCCTAATCAGAAGCCTCCACATGTTCATTTAGCTTTTGTCTCATCCCAACAGACCACCTTTTACAGAGTTTAATAGGAGCTAATACATTCTGGAAAAGCCCTATCACCCCAGCCCAACCTACCATATGCCTGGTTATTTTCCCGGGGCCATTCTTACACCGACAATTTCAGAAGGAGAGGCGTGGGTGGAGTTTATATTTTGTCCAGCCATCAAGCTTTCTCTCCTCTAGTAAGCTCCCGAGGGAGAGGCTGGTGGCAACAAGCATATGGACTGCTATTTTAAAAGTAAAAAGAATAAAAGAGAAAATTTCCAGCTAATGCAGCCAAGTTAGGCTCCTGGCATTGCTGAGCTGTAGTCCCACATTCCCACTCCAAAATCTCGTTCCTACCAGAGGTGAGAGTTCTCAGAAGGCCCACTGCCCCTTCTCACGGGGATCACCAGATGCTCTGGACTGGACAGGCACTCTACTCTCCTTATCCAGTCAGTGCCTCAGCCTCATTGATCACCATCTTTGGTTTCCCGCTCCTCTTCGGTCAACTGTGTTCTGCAGAAATGTGTTGCTGATGTTGGTAGTGCCTTCGAGTTGGCTCCAATTCATAGCAACCCTGTCTACAATAGAAGGGAACAGTGCTCAGTCCTGTGCCGGCCACACAACCTTATGTTTGAGCCCATCAGTACAACCACAGTGTCGATCCATCTTGCCATAGGTCTTCCTCTTTTTCACCGCCCTGTTACTTTACCAAGCACAATGCCCTCTCTATGGACTGGTCTCTCCTGGCAATATGTCTAAAGGACATAAAATGAAGTCTCACCATCCCTGCCTCAAAGGAACATTCTGGCAGTACTTTTCTCAAGACAGATTTATTGATTCTTTGGACAGTTCATGGTACTTTCAATATTCCTCGCCCGTAGCACAATTCAAATGCATTGATTCTTCTTCAGTCTTCTTTTTTCAACATCCAATGTTCAAATGCATATGAAGTTATTGAAAATACCATGGCTTGGATCAGGAATGCCTTAGTCCTCAAAGTAACATCCTTGCTTTTCAACACTTTCAAAAGCAGATTTGCCCAAAGCAACGGGCCCTTTGGTTGCTTGACTGTTGCTCGCATGAGCATTGCTTATGAATCAAAGCAAGATAAAATCCTAGACAACGTCCATGTCTTCTCCGTTTAACATCATGTTACCTATTGGCCCAAATGTGAGGATCGTGGTTCCCTTTACATTGCGTTGCATTCCATACTGCCGGGTACAATTGCTCGATCTTCATCAGCAGATGTCTCAAGTCTTCCTCACTATCAGCAAACAGAGTTGTGGCTTCTGCATCTAGCAGGTTTTTAAATCTGCCTCTAAGTCTTCATACAATCCAGCTTCTCTGATTATTTCCTAAGCATACAGATCAAATAAGTGTGGCGAGAGAATGCCACCCTGCAGAATTTAGGAAAAGGGGACCACACAGCCTTCACGTCTTGATTTTCATGCTATTCTCTGATATTGTGCTCAGTAGACACCTTTCATTGTGATGTGACCTAAAATTAGCAAAACTCTAGTCAAGGCAGTGCCTTTCCCAGCTACCATTTTTGGTTTTGTTTTACTCATTTCTTAAACAAACCTTCCAGCACATAGTAGAAAAATATTTGATAAGAAGGGAGTAAAACATGAATTAAAAATTGCAAATAGGAAAATGCACAAACAAGAATGGTTATTTGCTAATTTCCATTTGATTCATTTCTTAGCAAATAGAAGGAGGCTTCAAAAGAGTTCACGGGAAAATGGAATCAATTGAGAGCATCATTAGCGAGGGCATGCTAGGGCAGGTCAGGGGAAATGTGGAGCTGATGACAAATAGTTCAAGAAAGAGAAACTGTTCTGAAATTTTGGGGTAATGATTGCCCATATCTTCTTAATATTACATTGTACTATATATGAATTTTATGCCAATCAAACTATTTTAAAAGATAAAGGGATTGTGCCATGAACTTTCTGAAAATCCCTTTTATTGAGCTAAGGAGCTTTTGTAGCATGGTGGTTATGCACTTGCTACTAACAGCAAGGTCAACAGTTCAAAACCACAAGCCACTCCTTGGGGAAAAGATGAGGTTTTCTATTCTTGTGAAGAATTACAGTCTCAGGAACTCGCAGTTCGACCCTGTCTTGAAGGGTCTCAGGGGTGTAAAGGTGACACAGGGAGTGTTGTGTCCTGTTGTTTACAGGCAGATGTCATCTATGAGTTGGAACCCAGAACAACGTATGTTAAGTGGAGTGCCTGGGTGACAGAAGCAGTGAAGGGTGTAGCTACTTTAACCTACAGGCTGGTATTTTGAACCCACCCAGAGGCACCTGGAGGGAATGGGCTGATGATTTGCTTCTCAAAGTCCTGGTCTTGAAAACCACTTGGAGCATTTCTCCTCTGTGCCCATGACCTCCTCCAGGATGAAGTCAGCACCATAACTGGTTTGTTGTTTGGTATTGTTTTCACATGCCAGAAGGCTTTTCTCACTGTTTCCCCTTTCTTACCATTATGAGTCACTCTAGTGAAGGGGTCCACAACATTCCTATCCTGGGAGAGACCATGGATAATTTAGGTTTTATAGAGCTTTGTTAAAACTACTCAATTCTGCCATGATAGTTCAAAAATAACCACATGCAATATACAGTTGAATACAAGGGGCTGTGTAACAATAAGCCTTTTTTTGTCTATCCTAAACAGGGGGTATATTATTTTCTATCCTTTCTATACTTCAGTGCAAAGCCATCCCCTACTCTTGTCCCCATTATCCTTTGTGTTAACCTGGGTACTTTATAGAAACAAATCCACAGAAACTCATGTATAAGAGAGAGTTTTACATAAAGGTTAAGTGGGCATCAAGAAAACATCCCAACCCAGTGCTGCCTAAGCCCACAAGTCCAACATTAACCCATATGTCCAACACCAATCCACAAAGTCCTCCTCCATCTCACAAAACACACACAATGATGCCGACTGCAGGAGGAAAGCCGAGTCAGTGAATGTGTAAGCATCTCAGCTATGGCAGGGGTCTCCACATGGCTGTTCTAGCACCCAGGGCTGCATCAGATTAAGTCCATGTGGCTTCTCCTCAGGGATGTCTTGCAGGAAGTGAGCGTGCCAGCTGAAGCATGGAACTTTGGCGAAGGCAACTGCACCCTGGTCCGACCATCAGAAAGCAAGAGACTGAGAACTCGAAAGGCAAGGTTCATTGAGCCATTTATCCCTCTGCCCTTCAAATAACCCCACATGTGTTTATCAGCCAGGTTGGCACAATAAACTAACTATCCTATCCATCTTTGACCTCTAATACAACTTCCCATGGGGACCACCAGGATCTCTTATGTCCTAACCCATCCTTCCCTTCCTTGTTGCCATATCAGGTCAAAACACCCTCCTAAACCACTAGTCAAGGCTATCATACTTGGCCTGGTTTTTTTCCCTCCAATTTCCAAATGTTAAGCCAATGAGTCTGTGGCTTGGCACTTGTCCAGGTGGTTGCTTTGTGATTTCCGGCTCTAATGATGGAGTTTCTTCCCACAACTCCAGCTCAGACCCTCCTACACACTTACATCAACACCACCTAGATGCTCCCTATTTATCCTTGCAATATATCTCTGTTTTTCCACTTTTCAAGAATTACGAACTTCTTTTTTTAACATCACATTTTAAACATCTCTTGCTTCTCTGTAAATGAAAAATATAGCTCTAAGTAGGAAGATTTAAAAATCAAACCAAAGCTGTATGGTCAAGTGGATTCCAATTCATGTGATACAGGGTAGACTTGTACTCCATAGCTTCTTTCGCTGTAATGTTTACAGAAGGGGATGTCTAGGACTTTCTCCTAAAGCCATGGTGGATAGGTTCAACCTGCCAACCTTTAGGTTAGTCATGAAGTACATCAAGTGCTATTTGTGTTGTCTATGAACCTCCAGAAAACAAACATGGAAATAGTGCAAAAGCAAGTAGACCAAGAGCTGGACAAGTGAGCTGTGTGAACACGTCTTTAACCCTCGGCTCAGCTAGCCTGGCTGTTGTTCTGAAGGCTCAATGAACAGTAGGAAACGCCCAGCATCTGAGAAAAGCCCTTGCTGTATAAATGCCCATGGCTACCATTGATCTGAATATTCTAGATTGCATTTTCCTCAAAGGCAATCAGCCTACTTTTATTTCCTTGATTTTTACTCCTTACACTTAATTGGGTATGAGGCACATGGACACCTAATAAATCATTCAAAGATCTCTGGGGGCTGTCTCTGGTTTTCCTCCATGAGAGTCCATATGGCCCAGCCGCTGCATAATCAAAAGACAGCCCCATGCTTCAACGTGCCAGGTCTTGGAAAGCACCCACCGGCCATTCCCCGTGAGTGCATCTCAACATTCACAGGCAATTAACTGCTTGGAAGTGTGGTGAACCACAACCCATTCCAAGGTCAGGATCAGCATCTTCTACAGAGCAGCTCCAGACCAATGGCTGCCCAGGGGGCTCCATCATGGAAAAAGGAAACCCACTGACACTCCCCTCTGGTCTGCTTTACCCTCAAGTTGGAGGCGGTGCCAAAGCCATATTCATTTGTGTCTTTGCGATGGCAAAGGCCCAGCTTGACCACAAACGACCAGACAGATAACTAATTGAAGATGTCTGGCCAAAGCAAGAGATTTTAATAGCTTCATTTTTCCAAGTGGGTATTAATCTGACTCTCTGCTTTAGGAAAAGCACACACAGGCTGATCGGGCCTTTCTCTGAAGCTCTCCAAGCTCCCGGTGACTCTTCTCATGTTCTGACGCCTCGGTCTTACAAAGAGAAGCACAGAGGCAGGGTCCTTAGTGTGTCTCTGGGTCTTCGGGAAGACCCCTGCTGGTGTCGTGGATTTTGTGGGGGGCTGTGAACTGCCAGGTCAGCAGTTCACACCCCTAGCCATGCTGAGGGAGCAACATAAGACTTTCTACTCCCACAAAGAGTTTCAGTCTCAAAATCCTACACGAGCAGTTTTGTTGCGTGCTACGGGGTCCCCACGAGTAGGAATCAAGTGGATGACAGGGAGTTTGGGTTGGTTTGCTTGCTTGCTTGCTTTTTAATGTCTTCTTGCCCAGCTATCTGAAGGAAATCATCCCTGGTTTCCAAATACAGAGCACTGAGGTTAGTGAACAATAAAGACCAGGATCAGGCCCAGTGTGAATTCCAAGAGATACAATGTCAGTCCAATAGCAGCTCCAGTCCAGTGTGCGCCTTCTCTAGCAAAGCAGATGGGAGTGTGGGGGCTGCCTAAAGATCCTGGGTCTTTCTAGAAGGGTAGGTACTTCACGTCACTGAACCACAGTTTAGACACTGGAGCTTTGACAGTATTAAAATTCACAACACCCACGCATCTCAGTGCTCTCCGCCAAGAAGGCTCTTGGCACCACACAAATCCAAGGTGCAAAGAGAGCCTCTAATGCAGCACTTCTCAATCTGTGGGTTGCGGCCCCTTTGGGGGTCGATGGACCCTTTCCCAGGGGTCGCCTGATTCATAACAGTAGCAAAATTACAGTTATGAAGTAGCAAGGAAAATAATGTTATGGTTGGGGGTCACCACAACATGATGAACTGTATGAAAGGGCCACGGCCTTAGGAAGGTTGAGAACCACTGACCACTTGACCAAGATCAAGAGCTGGACCTGAAGATGGCATGACTTCCCATGATTGATTGCAAACTTGTTCAGATGAACATAAATGAATGACAATAATTTGGAGAAATAAAATGTGGTATACACACAGACATGTAATATACAGAAGAATAAATTATGTCTCTCGGTACTGATGGCAGAAGCACCAACTCATTCGAACCTGTTTTGTGATGAAGAACACTGACTACACCGTCAGCTTCCAGAAGGATGAACAAATTGGTCTTAGAACAAGTACTAAAAGCAGGATGCTCCTTAGAAATAAGCCTGGCAAGATTGCCACTCGCTTGGACAGGCGGTCAGAAAAGCATCATGTTTAGTAGAATCAGTCAACCCCAAACCCCCCATGAGATGGAACGATGCAGGGGTTTCCACGGTCATGAAGGTGGCACAGCAACGATGCCGCCATGAGCCATAGCCCACGCCAAGGGAACTAACAGCAAAGTTCCCAAGACACTTTACCACACGGAGAAGGGTGGTTGAGTAATAATGTGTTAAATATACAAACTGCACATTTAATATAGAGGCAAAATGTACAAAGATCATATTAAATATACAACCTGTCTATACATAGCAAGACAATGCATTTCTAAGAGTCCATTGATGTAAAACTAAATAAACCAAAACAAAAACTCTCTGCCATCGAGTTGGAGTAGAACAGTTGGAGTAGAACTTGGAAACATCAGTTTCCAAGACTGGAATCATCTTTCTTCTTCTGAGTGGCTGATGGTTTCAAACCTTATGATTACATATTCACTTGCAACCCACTACACTACCAATACATATGCAAAAAAAAACATGTCTGGAGGAAAACACAAAAACTGATAATAGAAGTTATCTCTGGGGAAGGATCTGGTATGGAATTGGCTAGGACTGTCATGTATCTGCTATGTTGTGTTTTAAAGCAACACTACTCATGTATCATTCATGAAGTCAGCGATAAGAACAAGAACATGAACTCTGGCTGAATGATCAGGCGCCACACAGATTCTATCTGGACACATCTGTGGAAGAAGCAGCCTCTTAGAGAGCCTTTCTGTAACAAGAGGCTGTGTTTCAAAGTCCCGTTGATTTGGGCTGCTATCCCGTCTAAGAAGCCTCGCCCTAACTGCCTAAGTCTCAGCTTTTAAATCAGTCCATTGAGAATATAAACATCTCCTTCACAGGATCATTGGGAAACTCAAGTAGCCCTAGTATCAGTCCATGTCACTGTCGGAAGCTGGGTGACTCTGGGATAGACAAACAACGTATTGTCTGAGGGAAAACCGCCCCCCCCCCACACACACACAATTCCAGGCAAACAACAGCTGAGCTACACTTGAATAACACCTGTGGACAAGGTAGCCCCATCTCATTCCCACAGTGTCAGCGAGAGGCTATCAAGGCGCCTAGGAAGATGGAGGGGCTGCCACAGCTACGCAAAGGAAGCCTCCAGCAGGTGGCGGGCCCTTGAAAATTAAAGTCTAGGGACAACAGACTCGCCTCTTTATTTACACTAAGTTTTCCTGGGGGGAAAAAAATAATGAGGTCTACACTAGAAAGGTTCTGGAACTTTTAGCAACCAGCTCTGTCTGGGGAGTTGATGATCACCGTGTCCCTTTAAAATTATGTACAGCCAGTTGGGTCCCTGTGACGTGTGTGCAATTGTGGCTGTCTGTGCACCAGGCAGAGACACCCTAGAGTGAAGTGCGCAGCCAGGGAATGAAAATACGGTACCTGATGGGGAATCATAACCCCATCTCCCAATTCCAAAGGGCCATAGATCCACAGCCACTCATTTTAAAGCCTTTTTTAAATTCTCAGTGATGAAGCCAAGGCTGTTCATTAACTCAGTCTGTCAATTAATGTATGTCTAGTCCCTGGCCGAGGCAAGTGGCTAAAGGCTTGGCTTCAATCTGAAGAACTGGGAGTTCAACTCAACCCATAGGCACCTCAGAAGAAAGGTCTGGCTGGCAATGCACTTGTGAAATACCAGCCCCGGTGGTGGCCAGTCTCCTGCACCATTCTATCGGACATAAACAGAGTGGCCCTGAAGCTGCACTGACTTAATAGCAACCAGTTCACCGCCCCCAGTCGACACCATTAAAGAAAGGGCTGCTACCACGTTCTGAGAAGCCTCCATGGCAGTCTCTCACCTATGTCACTCTGCAGGAGCATGGACCTGCTCTCTGGGGCCATATACCTCTTCTAAGTCGCCGTTGTCTCGGACAGTACTCTCTTTCCTTCTTCAGACAGACTAAAGTTCTTTGAGGTCAAGGGACTACTTGGCATGTCTTCTTTAGCCCCTAAGGCACTTTGAATAAAGCCAGGCAGGGCACTGAGCAAATGGCTTCCAGGGAAGGAAATAGTTGCTTTCAAACAGAGACCCGTCTGCGGTGAAAATGTTGTGCGGTGAAAACTGAGACAAACAATAAAGGCAGATTTGCCTTCCCTGGCGCCAGTTCTATCTGCTAACCTAATTGCCATTGAGGAAGGAAGACTAAAGAAGCTTTCCAACCCCCTGGCATCTCCCAAACCAGGAGAGAAGAAGAGGGCCTTCCTTTTGTGGCTTTGATGCCACAGTCAGCCCCTGCAGCGTCCTGGTGTGTCCGAAATCTGAAGTCTCACTCTTGCCTGGAAAGAATCCTTGTGTCCTTGCTAAGCTCGCTGCATTGTGCCAGGTGCACAATCTGTTTAAAACAATTGAATTGCGGGACTCTACACTCCGGTGCTCTGAAATCTTCCAATGCTAGATTGGGCTGTGAAAACAGGTCTGGGGTCTAAAGCTTTCCTTTGTAATCTAATCAAGAGAAAACAATTAGCTAGAATTTGGGTTTAGTCTCAATCACAGCATATTCCTTAAATCAGGAGTCCTCAAACTTTTTCAACAGGGGGCCAGTTCACTGTCCCTCAGACCCGTTGTTGGGCCAGACTATAGTTGTTGTTTTTTTTAAAAACTATGAACAAATACCTATGTATACTGCACATATCTTATTTTGAAGTAAAAAAAAACAAACAAATGGAGCATAAACACCCGCCGGGCCAGATAAATGTCCTTGGTGGGCCGCATATGGCCCGTGGGCCATAGTTTGAGGACGCCTGCCTTAAATCATCAGTATGGTACCTTCCAGAATCTCATGCAAAACTCACCTGAACACAAGGTCCCATAGCCTGGGGTCAGTAGATTTGTCGCCATAGCTTGAAAATAAAGGAATGTCACTCTCTAGGGTCTTTTAAACCTACTACATGGTAAAATGTATTTAGATGTCAGCAAAAAAATGATGTGTAAAGGCATCAATCGCAGTTACATAGAGAAAACTGTGGCTAACATTTTCTTTTGTGTGTTTCTTCTCTGTAGTTTATGACTCAGGACTTGTGGTAGTTATGCAATTTTATGTCAACTTGATAAAAGAAGGAAGGGGGGGAGTTTAGCCTGTCATCATCAGTCACAGCCTGATGATCCCTCCTTGTGGATGTGGCCTTCTCATGAGGATTCTGGGGACTTCCTCTCTTCCTCCCTGGAGATGGGTCTCTCTCTCTCTCTCTCTCTCTCTCTCTCTCTCTCTCTCTCTTTTTCTCTCTCTCTCTGCTACATATTCCAGTTGATGAGCCACATGGAGCTATGATGATGGCAGCCAGAGTCCTAGAGATGTGTCCACTGCCATTAGATCCACAAGACTTTCCATCCACCAGCCTGTGATATTTCTGCATAGCATGAGTCTGAATAGGAATTCATAGGCTCATATCAGACTTCTGGGCTAATATCAAACTTATGGACTTGATCTGGACTTGGATTAGAGGTTTTATTGATGCATAATTACTTATTGATATAAAGCTCTCTTGGTACACGCATATGTGTGTCCTTGGATTTGTTTCTCTAGTCAACCCAACCTAACGCAGGGCCTCTTCACATGCTGAGGACCCCCAACAGTATTAATGCACAGGGTTATACACAAGGGATCATCATGAGGCAGGAGCTAACTCAACAGGAGGGCTGTGGTCAGCATGAAGGGGAAGGGGGTTATATCTGACCTCTTCCAGCTTCCCTATAATCAAGAGGTAGAGGCTTAGAGATGCCCTCACAGTCAATCCTTCTTTACCTACTTTGACACCAATAGTTCTTCCCATGGTACTTTACTTCTATGCTGTGTTCAAGAATCTATTTCAAAGTCCACAAAGGACTCAAAGACAATACTCAAAATTATAGGGGTTCATAAGGGAGGTTAATAGATTACCACAAGTCAAAATTCAGTGAACAGACAGGATTCACTCGTTGGTCCACAGCAGTACTTCTCTTCAGGCAGAAATCAAGATGCCCTCTGTTCTTAAGCCGCTCCGCCATGTGGTCCCTTGGCATCTGGCTTTCTGAACTAAGAACTCTGCCTGTTACTGAGTCTGGCCATCCCATAGACTCAGCACTTCCCATCTTGCTCCGTCTCATAGCCTCCACACCATAGTCTCTGGTCCCTGTGGTCTTGGCCTGAGCTGCTCCTAGGAAATCTAGAACGCTCTTCCAGTGGTCCCCAGTGAGATTTTTCTCTGTGTGCTGCTGATTAAGAAATGGTTCAGCCTTACAGCCAAGTAGGTGAAAATGAAAACTGGCCATTCCTCTCTATTAGTACCAGACAGGCTCTTTTTGCATAGCTCCACCCAATTATTTGGTGAGAGGTAGAGATTTGGGCAGAAGAGCCATATGAAGAAATTCTACTCCACAAGAGCTACGGACAAGAACACAACTATGGATAAACTCTATAAGGAATGAACTTTGAAATTTTTACATTTACTTATTCACTCATCAATAACAACCAACCCATTAAAAGTTAACATAAATAGAACGATTTGATGAAATCAACTATAATTTCCCAAACAAAAACAAATGGGTGGGGAGAGTGGCACTGTTTCATGTTTTATTTGCAAAGCTTCTTGATGTCCTCATTGAAGACAGCTGGGTTCTCTCGCGTCTTCGGCATCCAATCTATGATATTATCAATCACACCATGACGCTGGCTTGGAAACGTCACTCACTGTACAATGACAGGAGAATGAGCACTGGTATCCATGATGCTTTATTATTATTAGAAAATAAGTGATTTTCCAATTGATCAGGAAAGGGATCAATTTGGGGACCCTCCCTCTTGCTCTATCCAAACAACTACTCGGAGACAACAGGATTATAATTGACAAAGAGGCTTGGTTTTAAATGCCTATGGGCTTTGTGTAACTTTCTCTTCACCCAAACATCAGACTCTTTTTAAAATTGCGACTGCAGCTTCCTCCTACTGCACAGTCTTCTTCTCGCCTTCCCTGCTCTGGAGTGATCTTTTCCTTTCAGTTAAAAAAAATAATCTACTGCTTTTACATCTCTGTAGCACAAATTGGCCCATAACATCTGATTTTCACAGTCTCTTGTCCTCACCAAAACTCTAAGCTCCTTGAGGTCAGGGATGAAGCCTTTGACGTATGCTTGGACTCAGTAATTGATTTCTCGGAAGATCGTCAACTGAAATCACTATGGCATTTAAGTAACTAACATTTGCATATTGCTTTAGACAAAACACTTTCTCTGGAAACATTTCACTTAATTCTCACAGTGACCTCTTGATGTAGGCATTTTATCTTTGCCATAAAAAAATAAGGAAAGAGAGACTCAGAGAGGTTAAGTGACCAAGCAAATGAAAAAGCTGGAATTTGAGGCCAGGTCATTGGATTCCAAATCTCATGCGCTCCGTTCCACAGCCTACCCCTCTAGTTAAGCTGTGATAATTGAGCATTTTGATTCAGAAAATTTCACTGACTCATCCATCCAGGGACTTGAAAGGCTTCTCCTAGTAGGAAGCACTTTGGTATTAAAAGCAGAGTTTGGAGTTAAAGTCCCTGTGCTTCCACTTATGGCCAGTAACCACTGCCCTTGTTGCTCAAAGGCCAAGCGCTGACAGCTGAGTGAAAGGCCAGCGGCTGGAGCCCAGCCGGAGCTCCGTAGGAGAAAGATGCAGCAGTCTGCCTCCATAAAGATGTACAATTTTGGAAGTCCCGTGGACAGTTCTACTCTATCCTACAGGGTTACTATCAGTCGACATAGATTTGACAGCAATGAGTTTGGCAATGTGACACCGGGCACAGGGTCTATCCGTTCTGGGCCTCAGTTTTCCCATCGCTGACTAATTGCTTCTCCAGGGGGTTGTCAGGAGGATGCAAGGAGAAAGGTCCACATCAAGCACTGGGCAGAGATCAGCATGGGCCCTTCAGGTGTTCATGGTCCCCGAGAGCCCCTTCTGGACGCTGTTTCTCTCCCCCAGTGGGAGAGAAGAATGGCTGCAGACGGGAAGACATCTGACTAATGAGAAGAAATAAATCAATGCTTCATTCCAGACACCTGGATCCAGGGTCTTTAGACCACAGAGATTGCGGAAGTCCAGGCCAAAACTATTCCTGCCAGCGGGAGGCAGCTGTTGTCACCAGAAGACATTCCAGACCAATCCATGCAAGAGCTTGCAGGGGCCTTGGCTCCAAAAGCCCTCCCTGCCCTCAGCCCACTCGCCTCCTCATACACCGACAGCCCCATGCCACGCTGGAGTCCCCGGATTCCTCCTGCGATGATTGCTTTCAAAGAGGGAAGGTGGAGCATAATGGAGCTAGTCAAGAGGCTGAGAGGAGCCAAAGCCCCTGTAGGACACTGAGTGTCTGTCAGTCAGCCTACAAGCATGAGGTCTGGCAGCAAGAACGTGTTTCCAACTGTCTCCAGCAGTTCAACCTCAAGCATTTGATAATCCCCATAAATTCTGGTCTGTTGGGCTTCCAGAGTCGTCTGGTTAGGAGTAGTCCTTGTTACAAATCCAAAACAATGTCTCACCGTTTGATTATTCGGCTCTGTAAAATGTCAGTTGAAATCAATGGCCTGGAATGTCCCTGTCATCTCCAACATTCTGTGCATCTGATCAAGTTCCAAATAGCTCTTGGATGTTTCCAAACATTTTCCTCTATCCTCACAGGATGCAAATATCTCCTGTGTATGAGGTGCTCTGCAAACGGTATGAGCGGAGGCAGTGTCTCTGTACTGAGTGTTCAGCCTCCAACGGCCTGCCAGCTCTGGCATCATCTAAGCCAGGAACTGAAGGGAGCACACCAGAAGGATCATGTGGCCCGGGAAAACAATATCCTTAGTCATGAAAATGCTAGAAAGCAGGACATGAGTGACTTATGAGAGCCAAAGGGTGAAACAGGGACATTTAAACCTAACACCTAGCCCCGTGGTTCTCAACCTTCCTCATGCCGTGACCCTTTCATACGGTTCCTCATGTGGTGGTGACCCCCAACCATAAAATGATTTTTGTTGCTACTTCATCACTGTCATTTTTTTTCCTGTTAAGAATTGGGCAACCCCTGTGAGAGGGTCATTCGACTCCCCAAAGGGCTCACGACCCACAGGCTGAGTGAGAACCACTGACCTAGACCATCAGGAAATGGTCCAAGAGGCCAAAGACAGAGCACCTGGCTGGGATGGTTCTGTCAAGTCTCTTCTGGGGCAGAAGTTGGAAAGGAGGATGGAGGCTTAAACAAGGAACTCTAAAACAGTTCTAGATGTGGTTCTGTGAGCACCAGAACCACACTAAGTCCCTCGTGTCCACTGCCAGGAACATTGTAGGGACCCAATCACCATTGTCAATGAGTGGATAAAGAAGAAAATCATGAGCAGGAAGAAATTAGACCAAATAGAATGGAATGTCAGAGTGGATAAGGGCACAGGCTTTGGTTGTCAGAGACTCGTTCAAGGCCTGGCTCCACGCCTAACAGCATAATCCTGGGAAGGTCAGCTCTGGGGACATTTGGTTTCTCATCTGTAAAATAGGCCGACCCGTCTACCTAAGGACCTCACGTGTCTGTTTGAGCACTGAAAGCCAATGCACACGAGCATGCATCACAATCCGGGCCAATTATAGGCTCGTAATAAATCCTAGTCAGTATGTGATGATTATGATAATCGTACCAGGGACAATCACATTGATGATAGGTGTTGGAGGAGCAGAGGGAAGACTCCATGGCAGGGGTGGGCTTTAAAATAAATTGAGCATCGGGAAGCCAAAGGAAGACAAAAAGCATTGCATTGTCTTGGAAGTTGAAGAAACAAATTTCTTGTAAAGATAATTATAGACAGCAATGGAACATTTTTACAGGAAATTCCATGGGGGTCAGACTGGGTAAGCAGAATATGACTAACAAGGAGGGTCTTAAACCTCTTCCAAGAAGCTTGAACTTTATCCTACATGCGGTTGAATAGGGCAGGAACGTGATAGAAGCCTGGTCTAGAAAGATTAAGCTGTTGGTAATGTATGTGATGGATTGGTGTGGCACCTTCTCTTAGAGGTAGAAAGACTTGTTAGGGATCCATCTCACCAGCTTGGATGACAGCCGGTTATAAGAGATGAAAGGCAGCAAAGAGAAGCATAATCTATTAAGTGGACATGGAGCAGAGATGAAGAAATAGCTGTAAAAGATGACTTCAAGACGCCAGCCTGGGTCTTTAATGACAATGGTGGTGTCATTCACAGAAAGGTGGATGAAGCCAACATCTCAGTAGGGAACTGTAAACTGACTTTGAAAAATAAGCCATCCTAGGTTCAGTTCCACAGAAGCAGGGCCTGAGTGGACAATTCAGAAGCTTGTAAATTACTGGCGATGGGGTCTCAGGAAGGAGGTAACTGGGAGAGGGAAGGGGCAGAAGCCAAGCGTGGATGTGGTTCCAGGTTAATACGGGTGCACAGTGCAGCTGTGATGCATAAACCTCGCTGGTCCTGCATAACCTCAGTCCAGAAGTGCAAGCCCTCCCCCTTCGTGCCCTGGTCTACTTTTTGGTAGTCACAGACGCGAAACAGTTTTCATTTTCTAGGTTATCAGCATGGGCCAATCAATTCAACAGACGTGCAAAGAGATGTGATGGAAGTTTGGCGAGGCTTTCTAAAAACTGGGCAGAGGGAGGATGTTTGTGTATTAAGCTCTTGAACAGAACAGGGGAGTGTGATCTGGCTGCTTGAACACTGAGACCCGACCTTAGCTGCTAGCTCATCTCACCTTGGTCTGGAGCCCTCTTTTTGGAGGAGGCCCATCGACAAAGCCGCTCTAATACCTCTGGAATTAAAAATAAAGACACGTGTGTCGATGCTGACTCATCGCCAATCCATGCATCAGAGCACAATGACGGTGCATAGAATTTTCAACAGCTGATTGTTTTTCAAAGTAGGTTGCCAGGCCTTTAGGCCGAGGATCCAAGAGCATCAACTGTGTGTACCATGCGGGACTCTTCTAGAATTCGATACGGCTGGATTCCCCCCCACCCCCAACACACACATAGCAGGGATCTCCCTGAAATGGTATGTGCAAACCCAATGCTCGTTCTAACATGTCAGAGAACCACACTTTCTATTTAAGGGCGGCATACTATGTCCCATCGTGGAAAAGAACACCCAAGCGCCTGTTTCCTCTGAAATACCACATCTAGCTAATGCAAAAGGCTGCCTGCGTTTTATAGGCTGCTGTTCTGTCATTCTTCCCATTAGAAATCAATCAACAGGTGTTTGTTGAGTGAATGCCTATGGTGTGAGGAGGGCGAAGCAGGATGATGCTGGAAAAATACAGCGGGCCCGGGGAGTACTGACACCACTGTTGTGGCCAGAGAACAGAGTGAATTCCGGAGGAGGGTTGGGGGACACTCCCGGGGAGGTAAGAGTGGAGAGAGCTGATTGCAAAAGCGTGCACAAGGATGTCATGGCATTTCCGTCTGATTGTCATTTTCTCACCTCATCACCCAGCACGGTCTGGTGGGCAGGGGCGCAGGGAGAGGGTCTGCTCTGGATTCAGAAAGCCAGACTCCCTTTGTATTCCTCTGGATGTTGCCGAAGGAACCTCGCCCAAGACAGGAGAGACCACAGCCAAGATTTCAGAGCCTCCAACTTGGATCTCCGAAATTCCCGTGTGTCTGACACTAGCAGACAGAAAACACTCCTTTCTTTGTAAAGGGCCAGATCATCAATATCTTAGGTTTTGTGAGCCATCTGGTATCTGGGACAACGGCTTCTCACCAGCCACGGGTGTATGGAAATAGCCTTGGACAATACGTGAACAGAGGAGCATGGCTGAATGCCAACACAACTTTACTGATGGACACGAAATGTTCGGATGTCATAGTACAGCATGCTCCTTTGATTTTCTTTCCAACCATTTAAAAATGTGAATGTCAGTCTTTGTTTGTAGATAGTCGAACCAGGTGGCAGGGTGGACTTGCCCAGGCCCTTGGCCCCTGCTCTCAATCCCTGCCCGCTTGCGGCCCTGCTTCCAGGGCCTCTAATTACCCCTTGGATCACACGTCTATCGCTGTCCCAGCACCAATACTCGGCATTCCTCGTGGACCAGAATCTGCAATTACATTTTGTTCTATGCCTTTTATAAGCTGCTCCGTGCCTTATTCACTCCAGAGCCAGGCCCCTACCCGCCATTTGTCTTTGGTGGCTGGCAAGCTCACCAGACCCACTGTAGCTTTAGGAGCAGACAATCCAACAAGAGAGCTGCCAAAGACTGCAATGTCCCATGCCTTTGAAGGCCATGCATGAGGGCTGGCTGAGCTGCAGCTGGTCCATGGGCTAAGCACTGCAGCCTACGTGCAAGATGCTCACGATGGGCTCCTTCCAGGAGAGGATGGAGGCGCCACTTCACCTCCTTCGTCACAAGGCAGGTGAGGAAGCATGTGCCCTGCAGAGAGGGGGCCTGTCATCTCCAGCCTGGGAAAAGAGGCACCCAGCCCAGCGGTCAGTGTCCCATGGGCCAGCCCATTTGACTCTCAGCATGTTGCCTAGAGCAACTGTTTACCTGCAGGTTGGAAAATGGCAGCCATAAAAGACAAGTGGATCCCAGCCAGAGAGATGATTCTCAGTACAGAGTTCGCATAGGAAAATCAGGGAAGTATTTACACCCCCCCCCCACACACACACACACACACGCTCCTTCTCCAACATGCTTTTCCTGAAGTTACAAATCGGTGGTTTCTATTTATTCCCATTGGAGGGAAAAACAAACACCCTAAGATTTATGAGCAGTGTTGTTTATTTATAATCCAAGAACTCTCCTCATACCATATGGTTGGGAAATTTACCGAGAGGTAAAGTGAGAGGAAATTGCCTGCTTAATTCAATGGTCCTGGCAAAGCTAGCAGACAGAGAGAGCCTCCCATACTGAACCTCGCCCCCTCCCCACCCCTGCCTGCAACCACCAAAATCCGTATGTAAGCAGGTACAGGCGCGCAGACAGGCAGGTCGAGCAGAGGGACCCCACTCCTCACCCACAAGCCATAGCTTAGTGTGGCAGACATGAGAACGACAGATGAGACCCGCTGGAGTAGCGGGGCGCATTTCTAGGTGTTCGCCCACTAGTGAGACACAGACACACTGAAACAGGAGACAAGGGCTGAGGGAGGCTGTGGCTGTTAGGTGCTCTGCAGTTGGTTCCGACCCATAGCAACCCTGTGCACAACAGAGCAAAACCCGGCGCAGTCCTGCGCCATCACACTTGTTCCTGCGCTTGACTCAGCTGCAGACACAGGATCCATCCACTGTGTTGAGGATCTTCCTCCTTTCATGCCCTCTAATTTACCAAGTACCATGTCCTTCGCCAGGACTTGTCTCTCCCGGCAACATATCAACATCACATGAATTGAAGTCTCACCACCCTTGCCTCTAAGGGGCACTCGGCCATTCTTCTTCCAAGGCAGATCGATTTGTCCTTTGAGCAGTCCTTGGTACTGTCTACATGCTTCTCCAGCACCACCATTCAAACACACCGATGATGCTTTCGCTTTCGTTATTCAATGTCCCACCTTCATATGCCTCTGAAGCAATGGAAAGCACCGTGGCTTGGGTCAGGAGCACCTGCATCCTCAACACTGCTCTGCACCATTCTCAGGTGGTTTGTGTAGCATATTTAATCAAGGCAATGCCCGAGAGAGACTAGAGCAGCCAATTCCGGGGATAAGTAACGAAATTGCCCAGTACATGACAGCGCCGAGTAAGGCAGAGTGCATGGAGTTCTCTACAATATTTTTGTTTAGTCTTCTACCCCTTGATTTTTCATGTGTGTGCTGGAAATATGTAGGGATTCTGACACTATCTTTGCTTCCCAACATGCTTTGCAAAGAGAGGAAGTTCCGCCAACAGACTGAACTCTAGACTACGCTAGATGATCACTGACCTCTGGGCCTTTTCCTACTCTTTCAACGGAATGACAAACCCCCCACACACACTGTCATCGAGTGGACGCCAAGCCATACTGTCCCTGTACAGGGTGCCTGTGACTACGGATCTGTGTGGGAACAGTTTACTTCATCTTTCATCCTCATAGCAGCTGGTGGGTTTGAACCATGAACCTAAGAGTTAGCAGCTCAATGCCTAACTGAACACGGAATCACCAAGGCTCCTCTGATGACAAATGAAAGAAAGAAATAAGTTACAGACTGTAAGTGCAAATGAAGGTAGTGCCCAGATGTCCACGGGGATTGAGAATAGATTTTTTTAACGTGATAGGTGAGGACAGAAGAACGTCCTACGAGCAGCCCAGGAGTCCCTCAGACAACTCCTATACATGGTGTCCCATCGGCCTAGGGAGCATCCACAGCCCACTGAGCTTGAACTGACTGACCATCCTGGGGTCCCACACCTACTCCCTGCAGTGTTGGCTGCCTTTTCATCTGCACATGGCCACTCTCCTGTTTCCCTCCCATTTCCATCTGATGGAACAGGCAGCTCCCACCTCTCCCATGAGCTCCACATCCACATATCCCAATGCCTAGCAAGTGACTGCTGCCATTTCATTTCCAGAAGATTAAACCACACCGCCATGGACTTCTCCTGCCCTGTTTCTGCCTCCCCTTCTTCTTTCTGCCTTTTCCTTTTCCATCCCTTGCTTTTGTAATGAGACCACATTGTACCAGTCGCCTTGGCTCCAAACATTAGATGCCGCATAACTCTTCTCTCCCTCCCTCTGATCTGCCTTCAAGCTTCAAGTCTTCTTAGCGATGTCTCAGACCTGTCTTTTTCATTGGTCTCTCTCGCTCCTCTCTTTCTTCCTCTCCCTCATTCCCCCTCTGAATCAGAACTTGGCAAAACATCCTTCTTTCTTTGGATCTTACAGGCTTTCCAACATTGACAGGTGCAGCGTTACCAATTTTCTATCACCCTCAGTTAGTGGAAAATCATTGCATCTTCCTTCTCTCAAGGTTTCCACCTTACACACGTTCCAGCTTTCATAGGTCTTATGATATATTGCCCCTATTGCCCCACCTCACCTTTTTTTTTAATCTGAAAATGTCTGTCACAAGAAAGTAAGGTAAGGGAAAATATTTCAACTACAGAAAGAAGTAGGATAGAAAACAAGTACTGATTTCCAATGTGAATGGGCACTCAAGTGTCTGTTACATTTAAAACTTAAGTGGGAAGAGTGCTATCACATTGTGAGGATTGCAATAAATGTCATAAAAATATATATGGGCCACTGAATGGAAAACAAATCTGCTCTACATACTTTAACCAAATCATGATAAGATGTATTATTTTGAATATTGTCGATGTTGAAAGTTCATTGAAGAGTTAGGTAATGAAACATGGCCAACAAAAAAATCATGGGCTTTAGGTACTGTTTTGTTTTGTTTTGTTTTAATACTGGAAAGAAGTGATATTTCTTTTCTAGGCTTCTTGCAGTAAGAGTTTGGAGTGTACTTATTGCTCTAGAGACTTGCTGCATGTTGAAACTGTTTCTCGGCTTTTAGACATGAACAGAGCCTTCAGTTCTAATGAACACGAAGCTAACAAAATGAAACAGGGCTTGGCTTGTTCTCATATCTGCCTAGCATGATGCTCACCTGCGGGCATCCTCCCCCTCAGTTCAAGTTTCAGAGTGACATCTAATCCTCCTTCCTCACGCCAAGTTCCTACTGCAAAGTCATCTCTCCAGCTCTAGACCCTTCGTGGTTTGCTGTTTACTGTCAAATATAATTCTGGCATTCAGCACCCTGTCTGCACTTCCTGTCAGCTCTGCTCAGACACACAGCTGAATCTCGGTCATTGGCTTGATGGAGAAATGGACGGAGGATGAGGAAGACTGAGCAGAATACTGCTTCCTTTTTCTTTTCTTTTTTCCCCTTTGCCTTTATGTTTATTAGGAAGAAACAATGCAGTTGAGTGGACCCGAGGGTGTATAAAACTGAAAGGATTTGACATTAAAATTGTGCAGAGCAATGATAAGAAAGTACAAGGGGGTCAGAAAAAGAAGATTACACCAGAGTTCATGACCAACAGCATAGAGGAAGGCCAGTCAGGGAGTGGCCAGAATAATTACTAACAAGACCCCACAAATGGTCCAGGAATGAAATATCAGGGTCTGAGAGCTGGGCAGAGTTAATCCGTTGCTGGAAAGTAGAACAGCTAAACACTGAAATGGATTTGTTGGTGAGGAGGGTCTCAGAAACGGAGGAGGTAACAGGTGCTGGAGGGAAGCATAAATTTGCCACAAGAGAAAACCTGAGGTCCTTATCAGGATGGGTAGACAGTCTCAGAAGGGCAGAAGGCTGGCTAGACTACTCAGTGTGACAAGACTTACCTGCGAAGGAAATAATTGGAAAAGCAAGAAAGTTTTCTCCTGCCATTTAGACCACCCGCTCCTTTTCAGCATGCACAGCAGGTCCGTAAGGTGTCCTGGGCGCAAGGAAGGAAATGAGCCCTGATTCACAGGAACACATTCCCCGGAAGCTCCAGCGAAACGTCCTACACTAAGGGACTAGATAAGCAACGTCAAACAAAGCACGCAGGAGGACAAGAGGGACAAAGGGCTCATCCTCTGTCCCAGGGATTGAAACAGCCAGCGCATCATCCCACTGATAGAATTCCAAACTCACACAAGTGGCATCAAACTGGGGCGAACTGCACCATTGTTTGTTTTGTTCATGCAAACTGACAGTGCAGCTAGTGTGAAGATGAGACGGAAGAAGTCATTGCTACCACTTCTCCTATACCCAGCATGAGGTTATGCTTTTGTCCGTGATGGTGCTCGGGGAACCTATCACTGTCCTTGGAGAGTCGCTCAATAAGTGCCTGCCAGGCTTCTGCACCTCCCTCTCATTGCAATGTTCTTTTATAAGCACAAACCCAAACAAGTGAAACGCCCTCGTTCTTTTTGAGGCCCAAGTCAAACTGACTCAAGAGGGATCCAAATCAGCCTGCACCCAAATGATAAGGCAAGACCGCTCACTGCCATGGACTTGGTTCCAACCCCAAGACCATCCATCTTTGCAGGGACAAACAGCCTTGTCTTTCTCGCACACAGTGACTGCAAGATTTGAACCATCGTCCTTGTGGTTGGCAACTGAACACCTAGTCCACATCATAGAGAGCTAACAAAATCCTGGTTCTCATGAATTCCACAACCCAGAGCAGGGGACACTCAGTGATCAAGAATATTAACAAGTGGTTTTTTAAAAACGGGAATTAAAAAGCATAATGCAGGAAATAAACATGGAACTATGATGGAGACAGACAAGGGCAACCATTTCCTGCAGAAAATGGCATCTAGGCTGCGCCGCGATGATGGAGTCATGCAAAAAGCAGACGATGTGAAAGGCAGAGGGAACGGCATCTTTAGGGGTCTAGAGTATGACGCATTCGGCTAACGGCAAAGTCAATCGTTTGAACCCACCTTTCACTTCCAGAGGGAAGCAGAGAGTTTTCTGCTTCCATAAAGATTCACAATGTTGGAAACCCTAGCAGACAATTCTCTTCTTTCCTATAGGTCACTGTGAGTCTGAATCAACTCAAAGGCAGTGGACGGGAGGCCAGAGAAAGATTGATTGAAGACAGAAGCAATCAGGCTGGAACATAGTGAGTAAGGGAGAGAAAGAGAGAGAAAAGTGCAGTGGAAACAACGAAAAGGTATTTTGAGATTGAGTCTTGTGATTCCCGTGGAAGATCCCACAGTGGGAATAAGGGTACTAGCATGTGTTGAGCGTCGACTGTGCCTCGAGCATTGGGAGAGACTCTTTGTCATCATGGCCTCGGTCTTTCTCAGTCCAAGTTTACAGACAGAACTAACACACATGATACACAATCAAAGTTGAGGTTTATTTCACTGATCTTGGTTTAGTGACAATGTCAGACAAGTTGCAAGTTCACTATGCACGCTCAACCAACATCATCAGAACTTGCCGGAAGCATCTCCTTCACCACAGCACAAAAAGCCAGGGCGAATACGTTTCAGTTTACTAAACATCTAACTTCCCTAGCAGTGGAGACAAATTGGATCCTGAGTGGACATTTGGGCTTCACACTGGATTGTGTTTTAAGGGATGTAACTATAACCTAAAAGTTTTGGAAGCTTAAAAAATAATCTAAAGTTATGAAAATTAAGATGAGAATCTTCATAAAATATTCATGCTGACCATGGTCTGCATTTTCTTCCCAGAAGTCAGAAAACTGTCTATGGAAAATCTGTTTGAAAAATCAAGATCCATAAAAGGAGCGGAGGGTTCAGTGGGTTAAATCTTATTCTTATCTTGTTGAATCTTATCTTTGAAGGCCCAGAACCCAAATCATTGAATCATGCAGTAGTTGTGTGGGTAGCATGTGAAACGGTTGAAGCAGCACCAACACATAAGGAAGAAACCTAGGTCTCTGCCATTAAACTGGATAGTAAACCTTAGGCAAGTGTTTACCCCTCCTGGCCTTGCATAAAATGAGACATAGGGGCTTCCGATTGTGGCCCAGAAAAGGTAGTAGGATGAAATTTACCCTCCCACGTGCAACAAGTTTAAAAAAAAAAGATTGTTTTATACAAAGGGGCTTTAAAAAGTTTGTGGATAAACTCTATTATCTCTTCATTCAATTTTTTAAAATTAACTTTTCAAAGTCCCCTTCTGTGGCTATGTGCCTGCCTGTGTGTGTATCCATGTGTACGTGTCGTGCTGTTACAGGTGGTTCCGACTCACACCAACCCCAGCACAACAGAATACAGCACTGCCTGGTCCTGCACCATCATCTAAAGCATTGTTATATATTTGAGAGGATTAAAGAAATTTGCCAGAGATTGATGGGACATTTTCACAAGAACATAAGAAAAGGGAAGATTAGGTAAGCAGAATAACACGGAAGATCTTGAATATATCATCTAGAAACATAAACTTATTTTGCCCCCAATAGAGCCCACAAAGCTCCGTGAGCAGGAAAAGAACAGGAGAGAAGCTCGGGCTAGGACGATTAAGCTGCTGGTGATGCACGTGGTGGATTGGTGAGGGACAGACAATTGTCAGGATCCACCTCACTAACCTGGATGACAGTCGGTTGTTCAAGATGAAAGAGGGCAGACAAGAGAAGCATAATCTATAACCGGACATGGAGCGGAGATGAAGAAATAGCAGTAAAAGATGACTTAAGGTGGTTACCTGTAATCATGTCCCCCAAAGGAGATATAATGCTTGGTTAGCAATAAGCAGGGGCCTCCAGCCTCCGGACCTGGCCTCGAGCCTCCTGCCAGGTCTCCACCCCACCTCCCCTCAGCCCACACTATGCGTGGACCTGGCTGGTAAGATCATGGCCATCCAGCTTCCTAAGAACCCCCGAGGATCATCCTGTGGTTTTTCAAGTAAATCTATCGAGATGACCCCTTGGGGAATCCCGGAAGACAGGCCCATCACCTTCTGAGCTGACCTCTCCGCCTTGAATTTCGCTGGCTGAGCAGATCTAGGACACCAAGGAGGTGATTATTAAGTGACCTGCCCGGAGTGGGGCGGAGAGGCGTCAATCCTGACATCGCCTGGCTTTCTCCCTTTGATCTCTGGATCCTCTTTGCTTCTAATGACCTAAAGATGAACAAATGTTTTCTGACAGCGCACTCAACTTCAACAAACGCTTCCCAAGACTCTCATGCGTGCGTTCTATCTCCTGCAGGACCCTGTTCGAGCCAGCCAGCAAACCTGGCATGAACACTGGCCTCTTTCTGCCTGGAGCAACCGAGGAGGGCCAGTCAGGCACCGGAGAAGAATCGGGATGTGTGCTCAATTGCATGAGACCAGGAGAATTAGATGGTGCCCGGTGACCATTACTGAATAGTCTGACCACAGCATCTTGATCAAAAGGGGGGCGGCATGTGGAACAAAATCACGCATTCTCGTGGACTCCAGACTTCCTGGGGCCAACGGGGACTGGATAAGCAGCCAAAAAGACTGCCCTGAGATTGTCTTTAAGGACCTAAATAAAAATGTCCCGGAAGCCTTTGGAGAACCAAAGGGGTTTAGCTTAACTAGTGAAAAAAAAAAAGTCTGCCTTAAGCCTTCTCCTGGCTGAAGGCTTATCTGTATGAGATTAGAAGTGGGCAGTGCCTGTATGTGGATGGGGGAGGAGCAACTAAAACAAAAAAGTGGGTGCAGATAAGCACACAACCTGAGCCTTGTAACCCACGTCACCGAGCTGTATCAATGCAGCATTGACTGCCTGCGGGTCCGTGCTGGAACAGAACTGTTGCAGATGATCCCTCCAGGACCAGTGGTGCGAGTGGCGATACTGGGAGGGTGGAGGGAGGGTGGATTGGAAAGGGGGAACCGATTACAAGCATCTACATATAACCTCCTCCCTGGGGTACAGACCACAGAAAAGTGGGCGAAGGGAGACGTCAGACGGGGCAAGATATGACAAAATAATAATTTATAAATCACCAAGGGTTCATGAGGGAGGGGGGAGCGGGGAGGGAAGGGGAAAAATGAGCTGATGTCAGGGGCTAGGGTGGAGAGTGGATGTTTTGAGAATGATGAGGGCAATGAATGTACAAATGTGCTTTACACAATTGATGTATATATGGATTGTGATAAGAGTTGTATGAGCCCCCAATAAAACGATTTAAAAAAAGATGACTTAAAGGCATAAATGGGAGTCTAAGAAAACGGTGTTGTCATGGGCTACTGTACCTATCAAATGGAAAGCAACTCTCAAAAACCATGGGCTTCAGGTTGAGTACTGTAAGGAAGTTTTACCTCCATTGCTGTTAGTGACTGAGTCACCTCTACCTCACAGTGACTTTATGCAAACAAAATAAAATGTTGCTAAACTAGACTCTCTCTAAACACAACGCTGCCCTGGTCACCACCTTATAAAGTTTAAAAGCAACACCCCCAAATAATGAACTGTTTCCAAGTAATATAACTGTATACTAATATAAAGCTAGATAGTATTTATAGAAGTGCAAAATTATTCACCACCAAAACCATACATATATTCTTAGAAATGCAAGGGATCAAGGGGGAAAATCCATTAATAAAGATATTTATTGATCTAATCCAGTGGTTCTTAACTGAGGGCTATTTGGGACCCCTGACCCAGTGATATTAAACATTTGGAGAAATGTTCAATTTTCACAAACTGAATATGTTATTGGCACTTAGTGGGGGGAGGACAGAGATGCCATGTTAGGTGACCAGACATCCCGCTTTTGGCGGGACAGTTCCAATTTATAATAATTTTTCCTGCGTCCCACAGCATTTTTTAAAAGTCCTGATTTTTGGAATGAATGCACGGCATGCTAGGGTATACAGTTTTTGGCTGCCATGTGGCTATTTCGCCAGGATATGAGTTTTATCAATGGTGTCCTGCAGATGTCCCACTTTACCAATGTTAAAATCTGGTCACCAATCCTCCACTTCAAAGAATAAGCAAATCCAAAATGTCAGTCATGCCAAAAATAAAAACAGGTGATAAAAGTAAACTAAAATATTACAACAGTTATTATAACTCTGTCCTATATGCCCCAGAAGCTAAACAAAAGGGGATACATGTTAAGGAGAGACATTGAAGGCATCAAACCAGATAAAAATCAACCATCCAGAGATGCAAATTACACTGTCTTAGATGAAAAGTATACTAGATGGCATTGATAACAAATTAGACATGGCAGAAGCAAAGTCAAATGTAAAGTATAGCAATATAAGCTATCCAACATGAAATTAAGAAGATTGAGGGGGGAAAATGTGCAGAACATCAGTGTGTTGCAGGGTAACACCCAGTATCCTAATATATATGTAATAAGAAATTACAAAGGGAAAGTTATAACATATATTGAAAAATTGTGCAAAATTTCAAAATTTTATAAAAATCTTTAATAGATATCCCAAAGCAAAAGGAATGATAAGCACAGGAATCAAAATTGAAACAATAGCAAAAGAAGTAATAAAGATACAAGGACACATTTTAAAAAGAGATATTACAAAGAGAGGGAAAAAATCTAAAATTAAATTCAAATTTCTTGTCAGACGCAATGCAAATGATACAAAAGTGAAACAACATCTTTAAAGTGCTGTGGAAACGTTGTCAGTCGGAATTCTATACTTAGCAAAACTATCTTTCACAAACATACCCACACATGCTTTTTTTTCAGATTAAAAGTACAATAATAACCATGTATATAGCTATACCTCAAGGAATTTTAAAATAAGTCCATCAGGCAGAATTTAAGTGATATCAGATAGAAATCTCGACCTGCCAAAAGAAATGATGAGCACCAGAGATGGTACCACCTGGATGCTTTTAGATGCTGCACAGTTGGTTCCAACTCACTGTGACCCTTTGTACAACAGAACAAAATACTACCCGGCCCTGTGCTGTCCTCACAATTGTTATGTTGGAGCCCATTGTTGCAGCCACTGAGTCAATCTATCTCATTGAAGGTCTTCCTCTTTGTCACTTCCCGTCTACTTTACCAGGCATAATTCCCCGTGGACTGGTCTCGCCAAACAAATTTGAATATTCTAAATACTCTTATAATTCGGAAGAAATCATCAGATTAGATGTTTTAAAAGGATTCATCTACATGCTGTCTTTAAAGAACTGTACCTTATAGTTAAAGAAATATAAAGACAGAAATAAGTTAAAAGCAAAAGGACAGAAATAATTTTACCAATAAACAGAAAGAGTAGATTTCTGAGCAGAGTCTTACTCTGAGAAAAGGAGAACATTTCATAAGAACAGTCCATCCAGAAGGCGAAACAATCCCAATGTTAACGCATCAAAATAACTTCAAAATACATGATGTGAAAATGGGGCGCAGCCTGGGCAATATGCAGCCATAACTTTTAAAAAATCATTTTATTGGGGGTTCCTACACCTCTTATCACCATCCATCCATCCATCCATCCATCCATCCATCCATCCATCCATCCATTGTCTCAAGCACATTTGTACCTTTGGTGCCATCATCCTTCTCAAATCATTTGCTTTCTACTTGAGCCCTTGGTATCAGCTCCTCATTTTCCCCTCCCTCCCCACCACCTCTCCCTCGCAAACCTTTGATAATTTATAAAATACCGTTATTTTGTCAAGTCTTACACTGTCTGTAGTCTCCCTTTACCCACTTTTCTGTTGGTCGTCCCCCAGGGGTGTATAACCTCGGGGGGGTTATATGTAGATCTTTGTAATAAGTTCCCCACTTCTACCCCAAAGGAGCTATTGCTGTCCCACCTCAAAATGGCCCACCACCATTCTGGCCGCTCCCCTAATGGATTTTCCTACCACGTGGAATTTAAATGTCAGTGCTTATCCATCCTGGAGCCCTCTGACCCTGCTTTACCTCGTCTTCCCTTTTATCCACTCTGCTTGAATGGTGTCCTCACATCCTTCCAGTTCAGTATTTTAAATAGCACTTTGGGTTTAGCTGAGATAATCTCTAAATACTCTGACAGTTTTCAGATTTCATCATTACATTGATCCATGCTGATTCAACATAGAGTGTTGGACAAATGGGCAAGATCAGAGAAACAAAGATGGATACCTTCCTTGCTAACTGCGGTTGATGCCTGATTTAAGTTGACCCCAGGTGTTATAAAGTAAAACTGGTCCACGGAGTGTACTTGGCTCTAATCTTTCCCGAAATAAGCTCACCAGGCCTTCCTTCAAGGAACTGCTGGGTCGGTTTGATTTATCAACCTTTGGGTTAGCAAATAAGCTCTTTGTGATACCTTGTGTAGTAAAACCAAACTCTCCGTCCAAACTCTCAATCCACATCATAGTGACCCTGTGCAGGTTTCTGAGGCTGTAAATATTTACAGAAGCCGAGAGCTTCATCTTTCTCCCATGGAAGAGCTGGTGGGTTTGAATCACCCACCTTGCAGGTTAGCAGTCCAATGCTTACCAGACAGAACCACCAGGGATCCTTGGCTGGAGCACTGGTGAAACGCATATTCGTAAAACGGGGGAGAGCAAGGCTTCTTCCACTGGACTATTCTGCATTTCTCTCTGAACATCACGTGGTCTGGCTCTCGGCAGGAAAACAGAATTAAGTCCACTTCTCAGGATGAACCAGCCTGCCCGTCTCTTGGCCCAACCACTTTCGTCCAGTCACTTTTCTCTGGTGGTAGCTAGGGATTTATAGATTTGATTTCCACGTTTAATTTTCAGTTTTATTCTCAGTAGCAGGGGAATAACAGTCACAGTAAAATCGTTTAAAAGAGGTTAACTGTTACAATTGTATGAGACTCTAAAAAGTGAAAGTAAGGGGAACTGTTTTTACAATCCTCACTAAAAGAAATCTATGATGTCTCAAGGCAGCAAGCAGGAGGAGAAAAAGGTCCTAGGGGAGAGCACAACTTCGCAACCACTTTCAAAACAGCAGAGCATAAACCCAACCGCTAAGAAGCAGTTTATTGGCCTCATGCTGTCTGTAAGGGCTCATCGCTCCCTACGCTGCCAGGAAAGTACAAAGCATGGAAAGGTGGTCTACTGCACGCGCAAGAACCCGTACTTGGACTTACAAGGAGGTCTAGCCACAAATGACTGATACAGTGGAGCCCCAACCATTTTTAGAGTGAAATCACCATGTAGTAAAGATGAGGAGGTGGTAAGCACAACCCTCAAAAGGGGTACCAGTTGAAAAGAATTCTGTTTGCAGAGAGTGTGGGACATCCTGGAAGAACACACACATCACCACCACCGCCACTTGACATTTTTCAGTAGACAGGATCCTGGGACAGCCATCGACCAGTCTAGTCTAGAATGGCAGCCAATCAATTCCGAGAATTGGACTGTTGTCTAGGGGTTGTGTTTCATCTAACAAGCCTAGTGGGGAAAGTTCAAACTCCTCACTGGAGCATCTAAAGTCCTCCAACATCTCCATCTTACCACCACCACTGACACTCCACTGTTGGTGGTGTGTACAATTGAGCCTATTCTAATTCACAACAGCTCCTACCAAAACCAAACCCACTGCCACAGAATCAATTCTGACTCATGGTGACCCTATAAAACAAAGGAGAACATCTCCAGAGGCTTTCAGAGTCTGCAGACAGTCTGATTTTTCTCCCAAGATGTGTGGGGGTGGGCTTGAACTGTTGACCTTGTGGTGAGCAGCTGAATACACCACCCACGATGCCACCAGGTCCCTTCAGAAGAAGGCCAAATACTTCCCCGGCGTTTCCCACTCTGTAATCTGTGTGGGAGCAGATCTCCGGGTGCTTCCTCTGGCTGAGGTCCTGATGGCCTAAAAGTGCTGTTGTTTTGGTTACATGTCAAGCACTTAACCACTGTCTCACTCGGGCTCCTTTTCTGTCCCCGTATCTCTGGCTATTTCCCTACACTCCTCTCCCTACACCAGCAGGACGGGATGATCTGACATCTCCTGTAAAACCAAGCTCCTTTCTGAACCACATGCCAGACATCTAACCAGCGTACCCTCCCCTCTGTGCCTCCTCACTACCCATCTGGTTTCTCACCTGCCTGTCAGCCCTCACACAGCCGCCCTCTCCAAAGATCCTTCCCCAACCACCATAGTCCATAATGGTCTGTTTTTTATTCGGAAGTCCTTTGGCATTTACAGGTCATAAAGAGTCTATGCCATTTGTTCACACAGGGTTTTAAATTTTCATATAGTTGCAGCTTGTGTGAATCTTTTGTCTCCCTAACTAAATCATCATTTCCTATAACATAGGCACCCTGAAACAAATTACTCCCCTGCCTATGCTTAGGGAGATATTCACTACATCATTTGCTGAATGAAGAAATTCAAATTAGGATTTGACTTTAGGATTTGAACCTAGGATTACCAACATACTTCTACTTAAATATTCCTTTTGAAAACGTTCCTGTCAACCTGTGCTGAAACTGAGCTCACAAGCAGAAAAGTGAGTAGCCTGCATCGATTTCAGTCATTCGATTCCATACAAAACAAAGAGAGAAATCAATCACGAAGATGGTGGGCCAACTATGGGGGGAAATGAGCTTTGAAGCCATCCTGAATATTGTCACCCTATATCAAAGAAATAGCATCGTATTTAGGATGCTTCCAGGCATAACCCTTGAGAAACAATATAGAATGCATCAACTATGTAATATGAGAGCATGTTCAATTTGTCTGCCTAGTATGAACACATTACATAACTGGAACACATTCACATGTCCCTGTAACAATATAGGATATTCAAATATCATTTCCAAAAATGTTGGGGTGGGGGAATAGAAATAGCACTTGACCAAAAGAATTGTAGAATACTGCTGAATAAAGGTCTCTGCAGTAATAACCAATCATTACTGGTCATAATCCCCCAAATAAAAGCCTCCACCCTGACTCCATCATACAAATCCATGGGTCAGCATAGCCTTACTAGAAAAATAGATATACTGGCATTCACAGACTATGGAACAGAATGCTATGAGATGCCAATTCTCCTCCCCACGAAGAGACTGCCTAGCTGGCCCCATCACTTGATAGTACTGGTGCCACCCCGTCCCACCTGGTAAAGGGATACCATAGCTAAGACTCCCCTTCTACCCATGATGTTCTTGCTTTACTCTGAGCATTACCACATCGTGAGTCATACATGTCTAGAACCAATATAACAGTTGGTCTCTTCTAACTATTTGATTTTGATACTGCTTTCTTTGTATTTCAGCTTCAGTGCATGTAAGCCGAAAGAAAACCTGGGAATCCTGAAGAAATAAAGTAAAAGTTTAGGAATTACTAGGAGGCGCCCAAGCCTTTTGAGGATAACAGGATGCTCATTGTCTGGATGTTCTGGTTAGAGTTATACAGCCATCTGCTTTACATCTCACGGCTCGTATGATGCAAGAGAAGCAGAGGAAACCAAAAAAAGATTCTATATTTGAAGGAGACCCTGCTTTCTCCGAAGCCTTACTACCACAAGAATCCTAAAAGATGGCAGCCATTAACACGTCTCTAATCAGAGCAACGATAAGTACAGAACGCTCCGATGTGAATGTCCCGCTGAGTATTGTATTGCCACTGGGACCACCTACACAGTAGAGACTCTAGGCCGGAAAGGAGTATGTTACGTATCTTTTACATGTTGCTTGCCTACTTGAAACACAAGTGTGTGCTCTCAGGATTCTATTATGTCTCGTGGACAGTTAAAACCCAAACCTGAAGCCTTTGTGATCCATGTGGCCTGGACTCTGATATAGGTATATGGCTTGTGATTCGAGGATTTCCAATAAAGAGACACTATGAACAGAGAAGGCAGCAACACCCTTGGCAGGGACTATGAGCAGCCGAGACAAGGCTCCTGCATGGTGCGCACAGTTCAGTCTCCCATCAGCCTGGGTTCAGGACAGAGGGCAAATATTTACAGCAGCCCCTGCCCTTGTCATGCAACCTAATACCTAGTACATAGTTTTTAGAGGATTCCTTGCTAATATACTGAATTGAGAATTTACTACCAGTCCACCCACATGTTTGTAACCCCCTTTCAACTTCAATTTAGCAGATGAAATGGTTTGAGAAACAATCTACAAGCAAGAAAGTCACAGAACACTCTGGGAGAAGTAACTCTACCAGTTCTCCTATGGCAGATAGGAAGCACCCCTGAAGAGCCAGGGAAGAAAAAACAGTAAGAGAGGCACTGGGGGCCAGGTGATAGAGAACATTTCCATGGGCACTGGCTAATTCACCCCAATAGTTTACCCATGGGGTTTCAAACTTCATTTTGGAAATGTCTTCTTTTCCTTATACTCAAAATTCCCCATTAAGTGTGAGATACTGTATATCCATATTACCACTTGATAGAGTCATCTCCTCTCCTTATCCAATGCATTCTCGGCCATCCTACGTTAAGATTGACTTCTCAAATCTGTAGCATAAACCACAAGCTGATCGTTTTTCCTAACTTCATTTCTAGGCCCCAGCCACGCTGCTCACAATATTCAACAACTTCCCAAAGTCTTCTGACTACTTTCTTTACCAGGAATCCAACCTCACGAGCCTAGCCTCTCTCTGAACTCTAGAGTACTATGTTTAAAGGTCTCTTTATAAAACATAATGATTGTCATATCACAGGTCCTAGATGTTATGCTGTTTTATATCACTGGTTAGATCTTATTTATCATTCTGTCCCCTCCCTAGGAAACCAGCAAGTGGTAGGCCTCCTATGCTTGAGCAGTGGGTGAATGGAGGACCAAAGGTATACTGATGCCAAATCTCTCTTCTCTCTGGCTAACCTTTCTATCAAATCTCTCTGGCTAACTTTTGCTGGATAGAAAAACCACTAGCTACAACTTCTCCCCTGAAAATTTGTGATTTCACAAGCCAAGATAGTTTTAATCTCTTTCATTAGGATGCCTCAGCAGGGATATAAATGCTCCACTTGACCATGGACCATACCCTTCTCTACTACTACTCCGTTCATTTACTTTCTTAGTTTAAATACTGTGCATTTGGTATTGCAATATACAACTTCAAGTATATGAATGTGTATTGATCAGAAATCTATTTTTCTCCATCTTAAACAAATCTATGTAAATAACTTACCCACACAAGTAACACGTAGAGTGATGAAATTAAGCAAAATAATTCTGATATAACATGTTCATCTATGTACTGTGCAAGTCTTCTGACCTTTACAGAAGTAAATTTTGGCCTCATTCATTCAACCTCCTGTATTACCAAACCAAAACCAAGCACACTGCCATCAAGTCAACGCTGACTTACAGCAACCCCCTGTGGGTTTCTGAGACGGTAGCCGTTTAGGGGAGTAGAAAGCCCATTTTTCTCCCATGGAGCTGCTGGTGGTGTTAAGCTGCCGACCATGCGGCTCGGCCCCAAGGCGTCTGCACTACGCCACGGGAGATCCTTTCCTATGTGTCAGGAAAATATATTCTTTTGTTTCTTTTCTTTAATTCTGCTCAGTTTCTCTAATCTCCTGCAGTTGTTATAAGAATATACACAAACATGTTATTTTTGTTAATATTGTACAAGTCCAAGTCAAGTTTGCTAGTCCCCCAAAAATTAAAGGAAAAAGAATCAAAAATCTGCTTCTAGTACATTAAATTGATGATACCTACCTTAACCAACTTCACCTGTAATCGGAAACAGAAATAGAAATATTGTGAAATCAGGAACATATGTTTAAAATTTGGCATACTGTACTTGTGAAAATAATGCATGTCACTGGAGGAGAGGGAATTATATGGTTTGGAAAAACCAATCCAATATTGATCACTTGATTTTCGTAAAACTATTACAATAACTAAATTTTACTGATTCTTTATGCTCAAATGGACCCTAGGGAGTTCACATGCACCGCCACGCTTCAGTGTCGGTGAAGATTGGCACACCGTGGCATGTCAAAAGAAGCAACAAGTCTGTCATGAAAGAAGTACAGCCAGGGAGCCCCTGAGAGGCAAGCATGGCGAGTCTTCCTCTCGTGTACTTCAGATGCTCTCAGGAGAGATCCGCACCGAGAGAAGGACCCCGTGCTTAGTAAGAGGAGGACTTCCAACAAGAGGGATTAGATGCGGTGGCCACACGGATGGGCTCGAACACAAGAACAATTGTAAAGACGGCTCGGGGACAGCCCATATTTTATTCTGTTGTACTAAGGGTCACTAGGAGTCAAAACGAACTTGATGGCACCTGACGGCCATATGTCACACAACCCAATACTCAATCCTAAGGACCTAGTATTATTTATATTTCTTCCGCCAATTATTTCAGTGGTGTGAGCCCTTGTCCGCGACTAGACAATATTGTTATCAGTTGACACGTGGTCGATCCTCACTCCTAGTGACAGTATGTATTTGTGCCATCTGCACAATACTCAACCTATCGGAGTGCCTTGTCGTGATTGAGCCGACCTAGCCCTCTGAAAGCTTCCCACACCCTCAATGGCCCTCCACATAACCAAACGGGCTCTCTTTCTCCAGTGATTAATTCTTCCTGAAGATGTGTCCAAAGCGAGCACGCCTGCTGGGATCCACACGTTTTCATTGCCCACTTTTCAGCAATAGAGTTCCAGACTGTACTCGCTGGTCTGTCGTAGTCTGAAACCTCCACCGGAAATTTGTCACCGGGGTGACTCTGCTGGCTTTCAAAATACCAGTGGCAGAGCTTCCAGCGCCAGAATAACACACGAGTCAGCCCAGAACCGCATATGACAAGCAGGTGGTGGAAACTAGACAATAGAATCCAAATAAGGACAGAGCGCAGTCTTCTCTATGGTTCACACAGGGAACACACAGAATGTCGAGATATGGGTACCTTGAAGAAAAAACATCATAACTCCTCTGAGGGGTCCAAGAAAGCTTGTACAAGAGGGATGGATGAGCTGAGGACCCTAACATCCAGATTCCTGAGAAGAAAAGACATTGAGTTTCCCCGAGTCTGGCTCCTAATATCTAGAAGATCCAAGTGAAAATGACCTTGATATCCTAAGAGAGACCAAAAATACTGAGAACAAGCACAAAGTAGGACCGCAGATGAGAAATGCGACATACCACATGGCCAGCAGCCCCAGTTGGCTGCTTTGTACAACCTCCCTGAAATACGTTACCCAAAGGAAGGTTTTTTTCCTTAGCTCCGAGTCTCTGAGAAGCTTTTTATGATGCTAATAAATGAGGCAAAGTCTAAGGTTTTGCCTTTAAAAAATACATATTTCAGAGTTTTCTGTATCTTCCTTTCATTTCTGGTGACTCACTCACAGGCTTTGCACAAAGGCACTTAATCTTCTCATCGAATGACACCGTCTACAAAGAGAAGCCACAGTGTCTCCATCCACCAATAGCCAGATCAATCATGTGTCTCTAAGAAAATGAAGTCAGACCAGGCTGGTTTTTAACATTACTGAGGGGTGTCGTTAAGACCTCAGAGATTGTTCCTGCCTACAGGCTCTGATAGCTTGTGATTAATTAGATAGCTCTTTCCAGTAGACTCCCTCCCCGCCTCTTCTATCAAACCTGCTCACCCCAGTGCAGAAGCCCCATGGCTCCCAGACCTGTGACAATGAGCTTGACGGGGGCTCAGGAGCCTTCCCTACACCCCCTACTCCTCTCTGAAAAAGAAAAATGAAGCACCTGCCGATCGACTGAGCGCTGACCAAACTAAGGGAACCTTGCCACGTCTGCCCTTCCTCCTTGTAAACCTTTGGTGCTGGTCTCCAAGGATTAGGATACTTTCTTCCATCCCTCATTGTAAATCAGCAACTTATTCTTTGAAGTGGAAGAGAAGAGTCAAGAGGAGAGACATTAGATGACATTGAAGTGGCAGCTTAGCATTCACTTGTAATCCAAATGCTCGCTTTGGTGGTGTTTCATACCCTGTCTAGTTGATTCCAACTCATATCTGATAGAACTGACCTGTCGGGTTACATACAGAAGCAGATCAGCATGTCTTTTCACCTGCAGAGCAGCTGATGGTCTCAAACTGCCAACCTCTCCATCATCAGCCACGCAGTATGTAACCATTACAACCACAAGACTCTTAAGTCATCACTAGAATTTCTTATATCTGAAACGATTTTTCTCATTTCAAGCTGTGGTTGGGAGGGAACATACAATGAGGAGATTTGCATATACTGGAAGGCCCATCAAGGAAATACAAAATAGTAAGGGCAAGGGGGTGGCAACCTGAGTGCCTTTCCCGAAGCAAGAGGATTGGGTCACGTTCATGAACCTCAAATACTGATGTGCTCTCTCTTTGGGCCTCACTTTCTTCCTTTGTCAAATCTTTCTGGAAATGTCTACAGGTCTAAAAGGTCATGTCCTTCCCCACTCCAAATAACCAGACCAGATTTAAAAACCTCAAGCTTCCTGGAGATACACACTTCCTTCCAAAGATGGTGCTCTGACAGACATGATTCTTTGCCCACTCTGAGCACCAAGTGAGTACGTAAATCCAGAAGGTTTCGCTTGACTAAGTAAGACAGTCACACTTTTGACCATACATCAGAGTCCAAATGTTTACAGGGTAGTGGCTTGATAATCACATGTATAACACCTCAGAGCATGTTATAAATAGCATAATATTTTACTCCAAGATGGAGTTAAAATAAAAACAAAAACTAACCCACATTTCAGGTGGATCAGGTGGATTTTGGATGTTTACCCATAATCAGTTGCCCAGAGAAAGCTCAGCTATCTAATTTTGAAAACAAGGGCACCTATGAGTGAATGCTGATCTGACCAAACCTTTTGTGTATCCATTCATCTCTTGATGGGCATGTAGGGTGTCTCCACCTTTTGGCTTATGTGGACATTGTTGCAATGAACATCCATCTATTTGAGTCTCTGCTTTCTTGGAGTAGAATTGCGGGATAATACAATAATTCAATTTGCAGGGGTTTTGTATTGTTTTGTTTTTATGAAGAACTATTGCACTGTTTTCCAAAATGTCTATGCCATTTTACAGTCTCATCAGCAATGGGTAAGTGTCCCAATTTCTGTACATCCTAGTGAACATTGTTTTCTTTTACATTTGCTTGCTTGTGTGTGTGTATGTATAAATATATATATATATATATAATTTTTTCATTTAAATATTTCTCAGTGGGGGTGAAATGGTATCATATTGTGGCTTTGATTTGCATCTTGATCATGGCTAATGATGCTGAGAATCTTTTCATGTGTTGGTGGCCATTTCAATGTCCACTTTGGTGAAATATCTATTCAACTCGTTTTGCTTGCCCATTTATGACTGTGATATTTGCCTACTCAGCCAGCAGGAGAAATTAAGTCTTGATACTGGCTACAATATGGAAGGAATTGGAAGACATTATGCTTATGGAAATAAATCAATCACAGAATTACAAATATTGCATGATCTCTATATCTTAAAGGACAAGAAAACACAAATGCCTAGGGAACAAATTTATTTGTAGTTATCAAATAGACAGGGGTAGTTAACAATAATGGAAATATTTCAGTGATTAGGGGAAAGCTTGCAAGGTTGAGATTATAGTTTCTGGTAATAAATTATACAAATGTGAATAGTTGAACTGGCAAAAGTTGTGTGATATATTTATTCACATCAATGACCAAAAGAGTCATTGTTGAGGATGATTATGCATAATCAATAACCTAATGAAATTTGGTTGCTTTGGGGAGGCTTAGTGTTATAGTTTCATAATATAACCCCACTTATTTGGCCTAATAATCTGTTCAATGTCTCTGTTCTACTTTCCAGTTTAATGCATAATGCTTAGCATCTTAAAAATTTGCACATGATCCTGTAAGGCAACACAATCCATGTCTTTTTGCCTGTGTCACCACAGGAAGAGGGAGCCCCACATCCAAGGAAGACATAGAATATATGGTTAATTGCCTTCATGAACAACAGCCTCCTCTGTCATGGGATCAGAAGAACTGATGCTGCCTGGCACCCATTACTAAACAGTTTGAATGAAGATTCCATAGAGGAATTCATAAAATGGGAGAAAATACAGAAAAGAATTTCAGTTTATCTTGAACTTTCAGTAGCCTTGGACTCTGATAAACATCTGAAATTATTACCCTAAGATAAACTATCAAATAAAATATTCCCTTAGGTCATCTTAATATCAAGCAGCAGTTTACCTAACATTTCAAACAATGTCTACCTTAAGCATGATGATCCGTTCAGAACTATCTATGTGGTATCAAATTGGTCATGGCAACTGGAAAGACTAGATAAGTGCCTCAGAGGGCATGGGATTCATGCTAATGAGAGAAAAACTCGGAAAAGCAGTGGCAAGATAACTCAAAGAACATAATAAATATTGCTAAAGGGTAATACACAGCAGGACTGGGATATATTTTATTATATATATATTCTTGTATACATATATTCTTTTATTTAAAAAAGAGAGAACATGCCTTCTAAATCTATCTGCTGAGCACACAACAGTTTAGTTAACAGCATCTCTGTCTTCAGATAGCACTCAAAGAGTTCTATTTGTTTCCTTTGGGGATGAGTGATGTCTATCATCTGCTAAAGAGTCTTGAGAGCTTTATCCACTTAATCCACACTAAAACAATCCCAAATCATTGGTGCACGTATCCTTGCTGCCCTTTGAATAGTGGGTGAAATTGAGCCCAGACAGGCTAGTGGACTTAGCAAGGTCACCTGGTGAGCTCTGGTGCTGGGGCAGCCCCCCAAGTTGATATCAGCAGTCCATCCCGTGTTCTCTGTGTTGTGTTTCTCTGCATGGCAATAGACAGGAAAGTGAACACACCTCTTCAGCCATCGGGGGTTCAAGCCTCTGCCTTGATGGATGCCCAAGTGTGCACTTATATACATTTAAATGAGGACAGTGGGAAAACGAACACTACCTGCCCTTCTAGTCTCACTCTGGGATTCTTTAGCTGGGTCACTTGTTTCTCTATGAAAAGTATTATCTTTAATCAAGAGAAAAGGCCCAGAGGCCGCCTGCCTGCATCCTGTGGGTTCCCTCCCAAGCTTAATTTTGCAGTTGAATATTTTCATTCAAATGCTGCGTCTATTCAATCAAAATGTTAATATTCTGATGACAAAGCATGGCTCCGCGCGTTATAAACACTTTTCTCTCCCACCTCTGTGCCCCAGCAAAGCACTGGGCTGGAGTTCAGAAACTGGCAGGCCGTTTTGATTTAAAGGGGGCACTTGTACACTGCGATGTTCCCATAATTGATCAGTCGAAATAATTCAGATGATTAAACCACAGTCTATATGCACTCACCCATATTTTGTATCTCGTATTGTGCTCTGCACATTGCTATCGCATAGCTGCTAAGCCGCTGTGCATTTGTAACGATCAGGGGAACCAGGAAACGGGCAGCTGTCCTTTCAAATCTGCATTAAATGTGGGCTTAGTGATGCTATCAAGGAGCGGAACTCTTCTTTCATACTTTGCTGCATAAATAATGCTGAAGTTGGAGCAAATAAATAATCATGGCTTCAACTTCAAGGCATTATCTCTCAGACTACAGAGATTATGTATTTTAACAAGTCAGATGCACAGAATCATCTCAGGAATTTTGAAATATTAATCTCTTTCTCCCCTAGATGCAGAGTGCCAAACATGCAGCTTTCAAATCCCATCATGGCTCACACTCTGCTATTCCCACTGCAAAATGGAGAGAGAGCTTGTGAAGCAGGATCAGCTAGCAATGACCCCATCAATGCGTGCTTCCGCTGTGCTGATCGCCATTGTATGATTACAGGGCAAAGCAGGGAAGCGGGGTGGGGGTGGGGGAGAGCGTAGCGGGACTGTAGGAGAGTGTGCTGGGATTGTGCTACAGAAATGTCCCCTTACCAACAGGAGTAAAAGGGAGTCTTCTGGTGGAACTGGTGGAGGAGGTGTCAACCTATGGGATATGATGTTATAGGTATGAAGTAAGGAGAGCCCAGACCCCAAACAGCCCTCCCACCTACTCACAGAAAAAAAAAAAGGATACTTGTTACACAGGTAGGCATCAAAAGTGAATCTCTCTGCAAGGCAGGCCCTACTGCGACACTCGCTCGCCTTTGAGTGTCACTCATTGCTGGCAGATTTTGATGGAGGACAGGCAAGGCAAAGAGTAGTGAGCAGCCAAGTTGAAAAGAGAGAGGCTGTGGAGAAAGGGATTGGTCGGAAGAAGGAAGGCTGCAGGAGCCGGAGAATCTTAAGTGGCCGCCAGTTATCTGTATTGTTAGAAGCAAAAAATATGATGAAATTGTTAAATATCAAAGGATTCTCATAATTCCTATCACAGGCTAGTTTAGTCATTGGCTCATTTGTGCCCCGTGTGTCATTAACTCTAATAAAGAGAATGAGCTATAAGGGATACAAGCACAAAGCTACTGTGGGCCTTCTAACCCCAGGAACAGATAGCATGGTGGGAGAGGTGATACATCATGATTTGAAATATAGGTAGAAGTATGAGGAAATGGATCCAGCATGATTTGGGTATTTGGGAAGAGATTTGGGGTGTCAAATTCCAATCTGTTCCAAAAGATCACCCAGAATTGTCAACCCCATTCTGAGAATTCCTATAAAAGGAACTGGCTGGTCAATGGTCAACGGAGGTGCACCTCTTGACTTCACCCTGGGTGAAACCAGCCTGTGCTCCGGGGAGGAAGCTCCAGGCCCCACTACAGGAGGCATCTCTGTAGAGACAGGTGCATGTGTGTGTGTGTGCACGTGTGCGCACATGCATGTATTTTAATTCCAGCAAAGTTTCCATTTGCGCATGAAGGGGCTGCAACCAACCAGAGCGGGTACCTTTACCTAACTGACCTGGAGGTACTGACCTGACTGAGCAGCGGCCTAACCCCCGCCATCAGTTTTAAGTGCATGTGGAAGATTGAATACTACCTCTAAAGACATCCATGTCCTGAAACTAAGAACCACAGGGTGACATGTTTGTATTATTATTTATGGAAATGGCACTACAATGATTGTGGTACATGATGGCACAGACCTTGACATAGGGGACTATGCTAGATGACCCAGTGAGCCCCAATCTAATCCTCTATGTGCTCCAAAGCTGAGGCCCTCTTCCAGCTATGGTAGGTCAGACACATGAGCCTGGAGAAGGGATTCGCCATCCAGTGTTAGCTTTGAAGGTGGAGGGAGAGGAACAGGCGCCCAGTTATGTCACAAATCCCCGAACCCGAACAAGTGAAGAGCACAGCTTCTCGTCTAGATCCTCCCGGAAGGGACCCCACCCTGCTGTCACTTTGACCGCAGCCCAGTGGAATGTGTGAGGTCCTTCCAACCCCTAGAATCAACATAGTAACTGTGTGTTAGTTTAAGCTATTAAAATTGTAGCTTGTCTGGAGGCAGTAGAAAACTAACATATGCATGATCCATCATAGCTTGTCTACCCTGAAATGCGTGAACTTGAGTTTTAACTTGAAGCAGAGCAAAAACACACATTCCACATAGTCTTTTGGAACACAAAGTTGTCCCTAAGAGCCATTCACTATGTTGAGGCAGCAAATGGAATCGGTTGACACTGCCAGAGTTCTGAGAGTTGCCAGGGCTTCAAGGTAGTCACCCAAAACAAAACACAACAAGCCCACTGCCCTGGACTCAAGTCTGACTGAGAACAACCTTTACAGGCTTTCCCGGACAAGAAGTCCTCTCTCCCTCAGAGCAGCTGGTGATCTGAACAGCCCACCAAGCAGTCAGCAGCACAACGCCTAGCCCACTGTGCCACCCACCCTTTAAAACCCAACCTACCCTTCCTGTGCCTGGCAGCAATGGTAGTATCAGTCTTCCCAGCAGATTACGGAGTTTCTGTACATCCCGGTGTTAAATGCCTCCATACTTAGATTACATGGAGTGTATTTTACCAAGACTGAGATGGAACTGATCCCAGATAGCTCTAGGTCGACATCCTAACACACTTAATTTACTACTGTTTTCTCACGTAAGTATGTTGTCATGCTGCTGAAAAACCTTCACAAGACTAGTTTAAATGGCCACCCAGTATTTCCTTATATAAATTACTGAACCATTATTTTAATTGAGTCATTAGCCTATTTGCATTAACACACATATAAAATTAAGAACAAGAATAAAAAGAAAGCAATACAGCAAATTCTTTTTCAGGTTTTGAGTCAATCTAGGGGAAATCTAGTTGCACATCAAGTAGCTTCAAGAGGAAACGAAAGCCTTTTGCTCCGACTGTTTAAAGGAGGGGATGTTCTACCTCCTCTCGCTTCGTCCCCTCCGCTCCATGGCCAGGCGCCTGTTTGCTTCACAGAACTAAGCAGGAGCTGGAGTGATGTTTGCATACCATTTTATCCAATGGCATGTCACCTGCCACCCCAGGCACATCCTAGCATGTCCAGGGCAGAACCATGAATACCTTGCCCGCATTTGACCCCAAAATATAACACAGTTCCTGGAATGGAGCATGGGTTTTACAAATAATTATAAGGGAAATGAATGAAGGTAGTTCTCCATGAAAATCTCTCTGATATATGCTCAAAGAAAGACAATAGAAGTTCACAAATAATTCAAAGAAGCAGCATATATCCATAAAGGTGAGTTAAACCTGTACATTAGGATGATACTTAAGAAATTCTTAATAGGCCTACCTGAAATTCCCTCTAGGAAATAGTAAGACATGTATCTATAAATAAGTATTCAAAACATAATTGTTATTACCAAAAAGATCTTGTAAGAGAACTAATTTATAATGCATAGACTTCAGAACACTCTCAAATGCAGAATGTTAAAGCTACAATACTCAGTGTTCTGAAACTTTCATCATCTTTAGATAATGACGTGGAAAGCAAAGCATATGTGCTACGTGATACCTTCCCAGAAAACTCTTTTTAATCGCTCTATATCATTCGACTTCCTCTCCTCTCTTAGACTGCTTTCTATACTTCATAATGCATTTTTATAAGATTGTACGTTATAAATATTTGTATATGCCACTCCTTATTTGACTCCATGCCTCTTGAGGGCATGGCCAATGTCTAATGTAGAGTAACCCTTCCCAGTCCCCATATTCAAGTCTTATAGGAAAGAAGAACAATAAGCTACATTAATTCACACTGTTCCCAGATCAAAAATGATGATCCAACATAACAAAGAAATTGGCAAAGAATATCATTAATCTCACGTGCAAGTAAATGTTTTCTGTAAATAATTTTAAAATGGATGCAGCAGTATATCCACAGGGAGCTCCAGAAGCTCAAGCTGGATTGAAAAGATGTCGATGTAGAGATACCATTACTGATTTCAAATGGATTTTGGCAGAAAGCAGAGAATACTAGAAATGTGTTTACTTGTGTTTCATCGACCAAATAGAGGCATTCAACTGTTTGGACCATAATAAGCTATGGATAGCAATGCAAAGACTGGGAATTCCAGAACACTTCATGGTGTACATATGGAAACTGCACATACACTCAGAGCCACGCATTCAAACAAAGTAAGATGATAGTGCCTGTTTTAAAACCAGAAATCAATGTGCATAAAAAGGTGTCCATCACCATCCATATTAAATCTGTACACTGGGCAAATAAGCTGAGAAGTGGGACCACACGAAGAACATGGCATCAGGATTGGACAAAGGTTCATTAACAACTTGTTGCAGATAATACAACCTTGCTTGCTGAAAGCCAAGAAGATGTGAAGTCTCTACTGATAAAAATCCAAACTGGGGTCGGGGGCTGGGGGGAGAAAGAGGAGCTGATACCAAGGGCTCAAGTAGAAAGAAAATGCTTTGAAAATGATGATGGCAACATATGCACAAATGTGATTGATACCATTGATGTATGGATTGTTATAAGAGCTTTAAGAGTCCTCAATAAAATGATTTTTTTAAAACAGGGATGAACAACATAAACATGGGTGAAGGGAGACAGCAGTCTGTGTCAGATATGAAAAAAAACGTAATTTACAACTTATCGAGGGGTCACTAGGTGGACAGGGAGGGAGGGGGAAAAGAGGAGTTGATACCAAGGGCTCAAGTAGAAAGTAAATGTTTAGTAATGATGATGTCAACATACATACAAATGTTCTTGATATAATTGATATATGGAATATTTTAAGAACTGTAAGAGCCCCCAACAAAATGATCTTAAAAAATCCAAGATTGTAGCCTTCAGTGTGTATCACAACTCAATAGAAAAACAAAAATCAATACAACTCACAATAGACAGTATCATGATAAATGGAGAAAAGATTAAAGTCGTCCAGATTTCCCTTTACTTGGATCCAATGCTTATGGAAGCAGCAGTCAAGAAATCAAATGAGGGACTGCTCTGGGTAAATCAGGTGCACAAGAGTAACAATGTCACGTTGAAGAGTTGGTGTGATTGACCCCAAGCCATAGTATGTTCAGCTGCCTTACATACGTGAGGAAACAAGACAAAAGGGAAGACGGCAGAAGTGCTGCATTTGAGTTGTGGTGTTGACAAGGAACATTGAAAGTACTATGAACTTCCAAAAAAAAAACAACACAGCTGTCATGGAGGAAGTTCAGCCAGAATTTCCCTTCGAGTGAAGATGGTGAGACTTGGTGTTTTGCACATGCGAACAGGAGAAACCAGCTCCTGGAAAGTAACAACATGTTGGGTAAACTAGAGGGTCAGCAAAGAAGAGAAAAACCTTCACCGAGATGGTTGACACAGTGGGTGCGACAAAGGGTGCAAACGTAAGTGTGAGAATGGTGTAGGGCTGAGCCGCATTATTTCCTGCTACAAATCGGGTTGCTATGAGTTGGCGCTGGCCCAAGGGCACCCAACAACATCGTACACAACTCTCATGGTAATCATGATGAGCTACATTCATAGCAGTGGGTAGGATATTTAGTGGGCACTCTTTTAAGAGTACCAACCCATTTTCAAGTGCCTCATATGGATGTGAAAGTGGGACACTGAATAAGGAAGACCCCCCCAAAAAAATCAATACATTTGATTTATGACACTGGCTAATAATAGTGAATGTACCATAGACTGTCGAAAGAACAAACAGATCTGTCTCGGAAGAAGTGCAATGTTCTTTAGAGGCAAGCATGGTGAGACTTCGTCTCCTAGACTTTGGACGTGTTATCAGGAGAGACCAGTCCTTGGAGAAGGACATCCTGCTTGGTTGGTAGAGAGGAGGGGCAGTGAAAGAGGAAGGCTCTCAGTCAGATGAATTAATCTAGTGGACACAACAATGAGTTCCAACACCAGAACGACTGTAAGGATGGCATAGACCAGCGTGGTGTTGCCTTCTGGTGTATACAGGGTGGCTGTGAACTGGAGCAGACACAACAGCACCTAGTAACAACAACTCTCAAGGAGGCAGGTGACATCAAAGACCCAGAACAAAAAATCATATCAATGTGAATGAGGGGGAGTTCATAGTAGAGACCCAAAGCCCATCTGTAGGCAATTGGACACCCCCTTACAGAAGGGTCACAAGGAAGAGACGAGTCAGTCAGGGTGCAGTACTGCAGTGATGAAACGTACAACTTTCCTCTAGTTCTTTAATGCTTCCTCCCCACCACGCCCCACTAACAGGATCGCAAGTCTATCTTACAAATTCAGCTAGACCAGAGCATGTACACAAGTACAGATAAGAGCTGGAAACACGGGGAATCTAGGACAAATTAACCTTTCAGGACCAATAATGAGAATAGCGATACCAGGAGCGGAAGAAAGGGGAAACCAATCACAAGGATCTACCTATAACCCCCTTCCTGGGAGATAGACAATAGAAAAGTGGGTGAATGGAGACATGGGTCAGTATAAGACAAGAAAAATTAATAATAATTTAAGAATTATCAAGGGTCCTTGAGGGAAGGAGGGGAAAATGAGCTGATACCAAGGGTTCAAGTAGAAAGAAAATGTTTTGAAAATAATGATGACACCATTATTGGCCTTTATGTGCTGGCTGGCTGGCTGGCTGGCTGGCTGGCTAGATGGATTTTGAAAAGAGCTGTATGAGTCCCCAATAAAAAATTTTTTTTTAAAAGACTTTCAAAGGGCTCAAGTAGAAAATGTTTTGGAAATGATGATGACAACATCTGTACAAATATGCTTGATACAATTGATCTATGTATAGGAGCTGTAAAAGCCCCCAATAAAATGATTTTAAAATAAGTAACTGAAGGAGGCTGACTTACTTAATCCTTTCAGCGATATTCCTATTATACCCTTTGCACAGACTAGGAAAGAGTTCTGCGGGGTAATGACATTTGTCCAACGTCACATAGACCACTTTTTGTTTAAAGAAACCAGGCCTAGACTCGGCAAGACAAAGCAAGAGAAAAGAAAAAGAAAAGTAAGAAGAGACATCCCACGGGTTTCAGGCAAACCTGTAAGCAGGGAAGTTTCCTTCGTGTGGAAATGACGAGTAGGGAAGACTATGTTCTGATTAGAACAGGGAGACCTGGGGATGGCTGCTGTGAAGAGCTACGGGGTCCCTAGATGAGGGCACGGCCTCCATTGTACTTCAATGAGTGTAAAGGCCATGAGCAACTCTTTGCGAACCTTCTAACTTCCAGTTCTTTTATATCATAAGCCTTTTGCCAGGGAGTTGAGTCTAATTCATGTCGCCCTAAGTGCTTGGGAGTAGTTTTCCTCCATAGTGTTTTGTTGGCTAACGTCTTTAGGAAGGGAAATCAGCAGTGTGTCCATCCATGTGTTGTAGAGTGGGTTCAGAACTGCCAATCTTCTGGCTAGATCAGGAGAGTAAATCAGTGGCAGCACTGGGAGACATTAAAAGGAAGATCTTTTAAGGTCTTTGGTATTTTGTCCATGGAAACAAATAAGCACAATACCATCTCTATGCTTCTACGGGTTCGTTTAAAGGGTGCATAACTATGAAACATCTTGGACTATGACTAACTTGGCTAAGTAGCTGACAGAAAAGGCAACCCCCACCCCAAATCAGATTAGCAGTATGTAAATAAGCATCACCCTCTAATAGCCAGGAAAAAGGCAAGGCAAATAATTAGCAGTTGATGATGCATTTAACCCACACAAAGTGGTTACAATAAGAGACAATTACTAGCCTTAGAATCGACCGGTATTTCACTTTCAGGGATGTTTATCAACCTTGTTTTTTTAAAAAATCAATCAATTAATTAATTAATTTTTAATTTAATAAATCATTTTATTGGGGCTCATACAACTCTTATCACAATCCATACATACATCAATTGAGTAAAGCACCCTTATACATTCATCACCCTCATCATTCTCAAAATTCACCTTCTACTTGGGTTCCTGGAATCAGCTCGGTTTGGAAGGTGCCGACTCATAGGGCACCAGGCACAACAAAACAAAACCCTGACCAGCCCCGGGCTAGCCTAGCAATTAGTTTGATGTTTGAGCCCATCCTTGCAGCTGCTGTGTCAATCCATCCTGTGCAGGGCTTCCCAGTTTGTCCTTGGTGACTTGGAAGTGTCCAGCTATCTTCCCCGTGTTAGCATGCTTTAGACTTTTCTCCACAGTCTACAGATCTAACAGTCGTGCCAAGTGAGAAATATTATTTGCCACTTCGTAGCATTTACAACTTATGGAACCCTGGTGATGCTGTGGGTAAAGCAGCTGGTTATTAATCAAAAGGCAGAGGGTTGGATCCCAGCAACTGCTCCCAGGGGTCCTTAGATGAGACAGTCTGCTTCCATAAAGCTCTTTCGCCTCAGAAATCATATCGGGTCAGGTCTCTCTCCGCTCAAGTCACTAGGAGTCAGAATCTACGCAAGGGCAGGGGGTTGGGGTATGGTGTAAGAGTGACTGAAGAGAATGATGTGGTTCAGAAGCCTCTGATGAAACTCTGGAAAGCCACGGGCTGATGTCTGGCAGTGTGAGATGAGACACAGCCACTGCCCTTCACTCTGTGAACCTATTAGCTATCCGAAGGCATTCACACCAGGGGTATAGTGTCTAGAGTTTCAAAAACACAAATAATCATATCCATTTTAAAGTTTGCCTTGACCGTCGGCCTAGCACTTACTCACTCAGACAGGCGTGCAGGTTTTACAATTTAGAAACGTTTCTAATATGCACCATTGAGCCGGGGAGAGCATCTATTTTTCCATAGACATGGGCAGGCCAGCGGCAATAACTAACTAGGAATCTCACTAGAGCAACTGGGCTTCCGCCACAATTTATCGACCCCAATGTTTTCAGCGCTGTGGAACTGCACCTAAAATGTCAGAAGTTCATCTGAAACCTACACTAGTTTGAGACTTTAGCAGGTTGCCTAAGCAACATTAATAACTGCCAGCTTTTTAAAGAGTTGAAGTTCTTAAATTCCAACGGCTATGCTGACCATGGCACAAACATTAATTATCCCAGTTACTTCACAAGGGGGACCCTATTACCACGATTCCCCATGTGGTAAACGGAGGGACGGAAGCTAAGAGACTCCACTTACCCAAGGCCACACAGATATGGAATGGCAGCACCTGAGCTTGAACTCAAGGTGAGCTGTTATGAAATTCACATGCAAGGGATGGACTAGGTCCAAAGTGAAATCCTAGATCCAGTGAACAACCCAAGATAAAAGTCAGGTTTGTTGAAGGAGGAGCAATGGTTAAGCACTTAGCTGTGAGTCAGAACGTTGGCTGGTGGTTCAAACCCACCTCGCAACTCAATGGAACAAAGACCTGGAACTCTACAGCCATGAAGAGTACAGCCTGGAATCAGCTCTACTCGGTCCCATGGGGCGGCTACAAGTCTAAAACGGAATCAACAGCACGCAGCAACAACAAAACCTTCTTGAGTAACCAAACAGTCTTGATTTGGAAAGGTCTAATATTTGGCAAAAATCCATTGATCATCTGTTCAAAGCAAAGCATTGTACATAGAGCAGGTATCGTTCCCAGCTCTGAAGAACCAACCATCTTCTTTCCTTATTTGTCTCTTTCTTTTCCTTCCCCCGCCTCCCTTCCTCCCTTTCACTTTTGGTATCAAGAAACTGTGTTTGTGTGTTTAGTGCACACGAAACAAAACATCTGCCTGTCAACAGGTTGTACATGGTCTTATCAGGAAGACAAGGGGGTAGGGAGAAGGTGAAAAACTGGAAGCTATCATGTGGTACAACAAAAAAAAACCCACAAATTCAGCCGATACAGGGAGTTGAGACAAAATGAAGCCAGAAAGGGGGGGCTCCGAGTTCAAGTTATAGGTAAAGCAGTTCCAAACGACCCGGAGGACCAAGAATTGATGACCGTGACAGATGGTGACAGAAGAGAGCTGCAGACTCTGCGCCCAGCATCTTCACAGATGCTTTCTGTGACGGGTGGAGAAGTCATCCAGGAGACTCTTGGAGGGCGTGATGGAGACGAGAGCTATTAGCCAGGGACATGACAAGGTCACCTCGAGTTCAGTTAGATTTTAAAAGATCAAAACCGCACCTTCAGGGAGCTAGAATATGATAGGCCTTCAAAACGTTAATGGACAAGGGTAAGGAAAACACCATAGAATTTCCACAAGCTTTTGAAGCCCCCTCTCACTGTAGCCATTCTTAAGGTTACACCTCAAAATATAAAATAAGGTTAGTTGCCATCATAAGAAAGACCACCGTGTAGGAGCGTTCAGAGGGGCCATCGTTTTAACAGCCTGAATCGTTTTAAATCATGAGTTCTAGATGACGAATGATGGAAAGGCACCAGGTTTGTTAATATGCTTAAGAAGGGCTCTCAGCACCAGGTATTGCTTGCGCTGCTGGCAAGATAGCGAAGGAAAAACAGAGGAACCGGAAAAGCCCAACTGAGCGTGGGAGCCTCCTGCACGCAGAGCTGAGCAGCAGCTGGTAAAACCCAAGCCAAGGAAGCGCTGAGGATGCCCGGTCTTTGTCATGTATCAAAGCTTGTCAGCCTGACCAAATCCTCTCACTCAAACTAAGAAGGGGGGCAGGCAGGAAGAGAGCAAACAAGATAAGCACACTCCATTCTCACCCCAATGAACAGCGATCTCTTTGCTTGGCCATGTTCAGGATCAGCTTCCTTCTCTGGGTTCGCCCTAACGATCGCAGTGAATTTTTAATGCAATAGACTGTCTAACAGTATTTGGAGTACAATAATAACCTGGAAGGACTTGTTTAATATCAGAAGACTTAGTGGAGCAGATGAATAGTTCCAACATGATATCCATGGGGTAGAAATTCAATTTCAAATGGCAAGCGGTGCTGGAGAGAGGTAGATATTGTTCAACACATACCACGGGGCCCTTTGTCAAAGTACAGCTATTAGCTGAACTGGTTGAGAAATTCTGTTTTCCTTTATGACAATCTGTTAGCTTGTAGAATGTTAAATTAATTTAAAAAATACACACACACACAAAACCAAGCTGCCTTTGTGGTGGGGAAGCAGAATGAGTCCACGGGCTAGCTGCATATTTTATAATTATGGATTAAGTGCATGATGCCAGGCAAATTAAAGATATGCCACACTTAGAATAAAAATGCGGGAGTGTGCATCTTCACAAGGTGATTGCCTGACTGTGGCATCCAAAAGACAATGTTGGAGCGCTACCCCCAAAGGCAATTGCAGCCTGCTGTGAACCAGGAGGAGAAATTACCTTTCACATCCGCATCCCTTCTGAATAGGCAGAACAGCACTTTTGAAGAAAGCCTGCTGAAAGCCAAAGGGCTGTTGACTGTCTCTACCATGCTTCCCTAACTGGGCCCCACTGCCCAAGAACTCAGCACATTCCAAGGGCTAGAGAGCTGCCAAGTCCACCGAGGAACGAATGAACTCCCACACAGGGGGAATCTGGTCAACCAGTAAGGACCAGCAAAGACCCAGGAGGGCTGAGCCCGCTGAGGTGAAGTGGGTGCAGGACAGTGAAAACCAGCCTTCTGCCCCCTTCCTGTCCTTCTGCAGGGCATCAGAAGTGCTTGCCACCTTCCTGTTTCGGTTAGTTTGGAAAGCAAGAGTCCTTCTTGTGAAAATGACGGGCACATTTGTGTTCCCGGATCCCTGCTGCAAAGAGGGCAGGGAATCTTCCAGTCTGTCTTTGCTCTTTTCCTGAGCACATTTGTTGTGTGGGAGCATACTCAAGAATGTGTGCGTGCACGTGACTGTAAATCACGCTCTGCGGATGGAATATCAGTCCCTCTGGCCATACGCTTTCACGCATGGCAAATGATGAGGCTCGCAGTACACAGCACAATTTTCCTTCTGCCAGGACTCCGGCATATTGTGCTTTTCAGAAAACAAACTTTTCAGCCCATATTGTTTGTAATGGTGCGTGGGAGTAGGAGAGCGCGGGTACTTTCGGCCAAGCACATGCGACACACATGAGGAGACAGAGCTAAGGACCGGAAGCTCATCAGCAACCCAGACATCCATTCCCAGAGGAGGTGACACTGTACGGACAAACTCCTTCACTCCCCTCTGTTCTTCATACCCTGCTATGGGAATGTCACATTATGGAGTGGGGATCATCTGTATTAGTATCTCTTGAGATGTTTTCCCCAAAAAAATAATTAGTCCGAGGTCCAGTTCCCCAATCAGAGTCTCCAAAGGAGCTGGCATTCTAATAGAATTGGCTCAAACCATCTGCGACTTGAGAATATTCCTCTTGGGGTCAAAGACACCAATGTCTACATAGATTCTCAGAAGTACTTCATCACATTACCATCACACCCCTCTTTAATTTTCCTGACAAAGGAATCCAAGTTCAGGAAACAAAATCAAGCTCTCAAAGGTCACTCGGGAGTTGGTGCCAGAGTTCAATCCAGGTTGGCAAAGATGCCTGCCATTTATACATTAACGTGATTTAAAAGCACCCTCCCAATCATCATGACACGCAGTTCTCATAGTAATTGATAACCTTTGTGCGTCAAGCGGGACTCTATGTAGATTACCAAGTTGTGCCTAGATATTTGGTTGACTAGGATGCAAACTCTGTGTGCTTTGTTCAACCAAGTGGGGAGCATTGGGCTGCTCAGGAATGGACTGGTGGGGGTGAGAGTGTGGCATGGGGCACGAGTCACTCCCTGGCTCAGAGAACAGGTGTGCTCCCAACAAGAAAGCCTGCAATCAGAAATGGCATGCAAAGGGTACAACTAAGACTTCTCAGCAGGGTTTGAGATGCTAGGCAAGCAGATCCCACAGTCCAAGCTCTGCCCTCCCCTCAAGGAATGCCCTGCCCTCCACTCAACAAGGTTCCAGGAAGCGCAGCAGCAAGATCACCTTTAAGCACCATCTCAGGGACAGGCACAGAGCAGACTCCATTCGCAAACATTGATAGAAAGGATTACAGCAAGGCGGCTCCAATAAAAATGGATCGAGGATTCAAAACCAATTACCAAAGCATAATCTCACTCAGATGGGCACGCTAAGAATAATTACTCTCCGTAAGAAAAATGTCTGTGGTAGACACGTTGCAGAAGGCTGCATAATTAAATACAGCTGCCAGTCCTCATTTATCTTTCTGGCAATTTGCATCGGAGGGTCCACCTGGATTGCCAAAGGAGCAGCGCTGGTGCACACAGAGGGTCTGAGAGCCAGGGGCTTAAGATTTTTAAAGCAGCGGGACTCTGGGGAGAACCAGATCTGCTCTCAGAACCAGTTTGTATCTCTAGTTTCCTCAACCAGGTGCCATTGATGTGCCACTTGTCTCCCCTCTCTTTCCTGAAAAGGCCCACCCTTCCTCTGAGCATAATCAAATCCTAGCCATCCCTCAAGGCCTCACTGATAGTGAGACTCTCTGTGAAGCCTTCTCTTTGCCTCAATTTCCTCGCCTGTAAAAATGGGGTAAGTAAGCATCGCCACCTCATTGGCTGGACTGTTGTGAGAATTTAGCTACGACATGTGCAATGTTTAGAAGTGTGTGAGGCACACAGGAATCAATCAATAACTATATGGTGCTACAGAATAAGCACTACACCTTGGTGATGCAGTGAGCTGTTAACCTCAGGGTCAGAAGTTCAAATCCACCAGCTGCTCAATGGGAGAAAGATGAGGCTACATGCTCCTTGAAAGATTTACAGTCTAGGAAATCCCGTGTAGGGTTTCTATGTGTCAGAATTCACTCAGAGGCAATGGGCTTGGGGTTTTTTTTATTTGTTGGTTTGATGTCTTTTTTTTTTTTTAAGCAAAAGGGAAGAAATTTATTGGAGCCCATACAGGAAATCCTAGAGGGGCCCAGTATCCCCTACTGTGTAAGCATGCCCGGCAAAGGGTCACACCATTCACTGTACCCCCATGTCCCAGAGGGATTCCCCTTGAGCCAAGCCCCAAAGCCCCAGGACTGGCTGGGGGTGGGGTGGTTTGATGTCTTCTTACTGTTACCTGTTCATCAGCACGGACCTATTTCTCAGGTTAGTCATAGCCTTAAGCACTCACTGGAGAAAAAAAATGAGGGTGTCTAGTCCCATACAGATTTTAAGTCTCAGAAACCCAAAAGGGCAATTCTGCCCTGCCCTCTAGGGTCTCTGTGAGTCAGAATCAGCTCGGTGGTAGTGAGTTCGGAGTTTGGCCCTCAGCACTCGAAGGTTCCTTCTGCACCCACCGTCCTCACTAGTATGCCAGGTGGTTGTCCTCACTCTAAACCAGCTTGTGTTCTCCAGTCGGTAAGCTCCTTCAGCGCCTGCACCTTCAGCTCCTCAGACTCCCCTTCTAAAGAGTGTTCCATGGACACACCGGTTGGTAACAGAAACAGAGGGTTGCACAAGTGGCAGTCTCGTCAGGATGTTTCATCCAACAGGTGAGAAGAAAGAAGACAAAGAAGTGTGGGATCGGCCAATCCCATCCACCTCAGGCCAGGAATAAGGCCCCCCAAACAAATGAGCTGCCATCAAGTATATAGCAACGCATGGCGATCCACGTGTACCACACAGTGGAACGGCTGCACAGAGGGATCCCAGGCATTGTCTTTAAGGACGCAGGTAGCAGCTACTTCTTTGGCAGCAGTGCTGGGTGCATCTGCACCACCAGTTTTCCGGTTAGCAGCTGAGAGCAAACTGTTTATACCACTCAAGGACGTCCAGGATAAGATCTAGGGGGCCATGTTCAACACAAGGAAAGTGCTGCCTTCACCACGGCCGGCTTGTCCCTCCCCATGGCGAACCCTTCTCACCCAGTCACCCTGGCTTCTGCCTTTCCAGTTTCTTGCGCTATGCCCTGTGCTGACCACAGGTTCATGGCCACCTGGCCCAATCCTCAGAGCTTCCTCCAAAGTCCCCTCTAAACCTTCCTTCTCACTGGGATGTAGAAGCTGGGGGCTGTGTGAGGGGCTCCCTTTCTTGGAAGAATTGACAAAAGCTTTGGTTTTGGCATTTTGTTGTGCAAATATGTCTATAAGAAAACACCTGATAGATACTTCAACAATCTTCACATGGACCATTCAATGACATGAATTATATTCAGCCACCACCCCGACTGTCCTCAAATCATACCATCACTTTTAACAGAAGCTCAGTAACTCAAATATTTGTTTTGACAAGAACACAAAACCTCTGTTAATCCTAACAATGATCTATCACGTTGTTGTTGTCCTTTGTTATTTAGTGTCAAGTCAACTCAGGGTGACAATAGAATTTCATCAAGCGGTGGCCCCTGGTGAGGTTCAATTAACATCCATTGAATAAAAGCTTGGATAAATGAAGGAGTCCTTTCATTTCCCACTTATTAAAGGTGGCTCAGTATTTCTCTTTCCTGAGCATCGAAAGAAGTCAGGTCGGACCACAGTATTGGAAACAGTGGTGTTTTAAGGAAAAACACCTATCATTAATAGAAACAAAGGCTCTGGGACACCAAAGTCTTCGCTGCATGATAAACATAATGCATAATGATACAGTAGTCATCAGTTTAAGAGTAGAAATATAATTACTACTCATAATAAGAGCTTGCGTTTCTAAGCTCCTGTGAGCTCTCAGACATTGCCCCACAACTTCCAAGACACCAATTCATTACTCTTCACCCCAACCCCATGGGGTAGGCCCCAGAAATATACTCCTTTTGCAGATGAAGAAAACAGACGGCGAGCCAAGGCAAACGGTTTGCCGCAGCCACTCGGGGCCGAGGTGAGGGAGCGTGACGTGGCAGGTCACATCTCTGCAGTGCGTGCAGCGACTGTGCACCCTAATCATCTCGCCGCGTCCTGATGTCACAGATGTGACCCGGCGTACTGACGCAGGCTGCCTTTGCACTGGGTCTTCTGTTTTGAGCTGGAAAAGAAATGATTGATTGCAGCATCGACCACATGGGAGATACTAGCAGGAACGCAGGGTTCCTGGGGAGATTCCACGGGATGAGTGGGGAGAAAGCAGGCCTGGAAACTTTCACTGTGGACTTGGAAGGGGCTGCTCTTGGAAAAGAGGGTCCGTGGGTTGTACTGTGTGGGTCTGTATGTTGCTGCGATGCCGGCAGCAATGCCACTGATGTTTCAAATCCCAGAAGCCTGGCGGGCAGATTTCAGAGAAGCCTCCGGACTAAGACGGGCTAGGAAAGAAGGCCCAGACGGTTACTTCTGAGAATGAGCCAATCAAAAGCCCACAGATCGTAACAGAATATTTTCCAATACCGTGGTGGATGGGGAGCCCCCTAGGCCGGGAGAGACTCTCAATACATAGTGGTTGGAACAGTAGACTCAGGCATGTCAATGATTATGAAAATCAGGCTATTTTTCATTCTGTGGTCACCATGAGGCTGACTCAAGCCCAACTAAGTGTGAAGTGAAAGACACCAGTGCTCTCCCCTGGCACAGCACACGACGCTCAGGGGGTGGACAATCCAGCGGCGACACGGCCTTGTTGTCAAGCAAGGCTCTGGGGGGCCTCTCCCTAAAAATTACCCGACAAACAACAGTGCTTTGCTCACAAGTGAGAACTTTGCTTGGAATTTTGGAGCCCTGTGATGCGGGATTTCTCATGGACAGATGTGCTTTGAATTAATAGTCCATTGCCGCACACGTTGTTTATAGAGCAGCATCTCCCCCAGAAAGCGGCTCAGAAAGCCCCCTCAGTCGGAGACCAGACACCTGAAGTTGGAGTAAAAGAAGGCAAGGACAACCGGAGCGGAGCCGCCAGCTCTTTTGCAATTGGACACAATCCTGTGGGAAAGTACGCAGCCAGGGAGGGGGCGTGTTTGGAAGAAGCACACAGTCAGATTCCAGCACGCTGAGGAACACAGACAAGCTCGTGGTTGTTAAACAAGATGAACAGCACCTCCATTGGCGCTGCGTTTCATGGCTGTGTACAAGGGAGACAATGATCCACTTAACAGGGGTCTTTAACATTGATGGGTCAATTTCGTCAATTACTGGGTTTACGCGAGCGTCTTGGCACCACATCGCAACGAGCCCCGGATCCGCAAATGCAATCTTCTTTATTGTCTGTGTTGATGATGAAGAGTCTCTTTGAAGGCTTGTCTCTTCATTATATTTGAGGTCCCAACTCCAAGCACAGCGGGGACAAGGTGAGGCAGGCCAAGACACAAACGTAAGGGAAGCCCTTGCAAGACTCTGGGAGTGAGCGTCTCCCGAAACCTGTGCCCGGTGCCCCACCAGCCTCCCCTTAAGCCTGGTCCAGACTTTTGGTACGATCTCTCCTGGTCACTCTGCCCATGCCCACTTTGTGTGGCTCACATCAGCCTTCGGCATTTACACATTCTGTTCTTATCTTGTTTCTTTTCTTTATCTACTTCCTCTGACTACCATGTCCACTCCATGACGTCAGGAGCATGGTCTCTCCAGTCCCGTCTCCTCAGTGTTCCTAGTGCCCACTGCCATGGAGGCCACGCTGTCTCCGAGTGACAATCCCCGTGGGTTTCCGAGACTCTAACTGTTTACGGGAGTAGAAATCCCAGTTGTTCTCTCTCAGAGCTGCTGGTGGTTTTGAACTGCTGACCACGTGAGCACAGTCCAGCGCATAACCATTATCCCTCCACAGAGGTGGTGTTTGTTATCTCTCAAGCTTTGGAAAAGGTGGCCCGTGTGCTTATGTTCTGATATTTTTCTTTACCAACTCAGAAGTCTTTGTGTCCCAAAGCTCTTCTGCTGCATCCAGAATCTGAGCTTGGACCCACAGCACTGGTTCCATCTGGATACACTGGGTCAGAACCAACTCCCGTGACACCTAACAACCTAGAGGCACTTGAAAACTGTTTCAGTAAAACCCTCTGAAATAAATGGGGCTCCCATTTCAGAGAGGAGGAAATCCATGCAAAGGCTAAAGGCATGATGTACCAGGCCATGATTTTACCATTAATAATCCAGGCAGCTCGGATTCAACCTCAAGTTTCGCCAAGCTCCAACGTTCTTCCTGCGCATGCCTATGTCCCAACAAACTCTCTACATCTTCTTTCATTTTCAGTACTCCAATACAAACCTAGGTTATTGGCAGTCCTGACTCATCATTCCCAGGTCTGGCCATTTTAAGGAGTTCCTGGATGACCAATTCCAGTCATTCTAGACTTCTGAGGGCATTCAACATAATTAGAAAATTATGATTTTTTTATTTAGGAATAGAGTTATCTATCTTTGTCAAGTTGCCCATCCATTCGAGTAGTCATGAGCTTGCGTCTGTGAAAGCCTGTCTCTCTTGCCTCAGGCTGTGTCGATTGCCGCTCACACACAGCTGTGCAGTCCAAGCACCTCCATGGGAAGTCAGTCAAACTTCAGTTCACTCTTCCAAATGGAACCGCCCAGATTACATCGCTTTTCCCTCCCCAATTCCGTCCCCCGCCCCTTAACAGTTTGGTGCCTTTCTTAAACAGTGGTAAGTGCATGTGCTTTCTCTTTCCTTTTTTAAATTTCAGGGCTAACACATCTGACATGCCAACCACAGGCTGATGAATGTGAGCCGTGAGCAGAACGCTGCTCGAATGCAGGCGTGCAGCTCCCACACCAAGACGTGAAAGCCAAGGACAGAGGCTCCACAAACAGTCAGCCTCTGCGCCTGATGCCTGGCCTTGCAAATGAGGCACACACACACACACACACAAAAAGAAGGCCTGCACTCTCCACCCCATCTCACACAGGACCCTGTGGTTTGTTTGAAGCAAAACCTGACTGCCGTTGCCAGTGCATTGAACTCAGCTTGTACCATCAATTTAAACAAAAGAAAAAGCCATGTTCCTTCAAGGTCCCTCTTGGAAGAAAGGCTTTTTTCCTTCACAAGCTCCTCCTGGGTGGAAGTCCAGCATCTGATTGTCTTCCTGTTTTTAAATTCCATACTTCCTCCAGCCTTCCTCTCAAATGAAAAGGTGTAGTAGCCACAAGTCCTTCAGTAGTAGACTCGCAAGACCTTCTAGTGGTGGATTCTTTTGTATTTCTAAGAGTGCTGACAGTGGCGCTGGGTTGACTCCTCTTCCTGATCATTTGGCCCTCAGCAACTCATGTTTTCTCCTCTCAGCAGCAATTCTGCCATCCCTAATATCTGTAGGATGGAATCAAGGTACATATCCACCAGCGACATGAGGGGTTTGCCTTCATATCAAGATCTGTCACAAGGAGCCTTGGAACTCTCACCCCCGTCAGACAGCCCTGTCTTCTGGGTATGGCTTCTTGTTGCCCTGTCTCTTCTTCCCTCCCTCTTTCCTTCCTACCTCCCAACACACGGTGCCTGGTGTGTGCCAAGTATTCGCCAATCAGCAGTCTGCTCTTCATGGGTTCATGTTTACATGGGGAAGGAATACGTGAGTAAGTAGGTCCATGTAAGTTGGTAAATAAATAAAACAAGCCCTCTATACAAGATACAATGAAAGGACTGTCGGTTATACCATACATACTCAACAAGGGAATCAGAGAGGCCCGCATGGGAAGGTCGCTTAGTGAGTACTTAGATAAAGAAGGTAAAGATAAGCAGGAAGATACAATGGCATGGGATGATAGGAAGAAGGAGGAGAATATTCCAGACAAGTGTGAACTCCCAAGGCAGCAAAATGCTCAGTTTGTTTCAGAGAGACAAGAAAGAATGCCGGTTTACTTTGGTCACTGGGTCACGGGCACCATGCCCCCACTGTTTGGATTAATTTGTCCCTGTGGGTCTATATAAACTTGGCCTATTCGCCCAAATCCCTGATGCATTGGCACTGGGCACTGACATCCACAATAATAATAGCTCTTGTGACATCCCTGATGTGTCGGCACTGGTAGCACGCTCATCTCACACCCTCTGTGTGGCACTGCCAGTCACAGCCCAAGAAAGGTCCCAGCAAGAAAGATGGCATCACCCAGAGAGACTCCTGTGGCCAGCCTGCCTGGTGCCTGAAGACTGGTCCCACTATCACGGCTGCAAATTGCTCTGGAAGACGCCGGCAGAGTCGTGAAGGGATCGAGGACAGAGAGGGGTTTGGTACAAAGGAAGAGTTGTCAACGCCAAATCGCAGCGACGACAATGAACAGGCCCACCTCGGAGTCCATTCTGACTCAGCACACTGCTGCTCAATGCCTGTAGGGTCTCTGGGGCTATACATCGTGACAGGAGAAGTCAGCCTCATCTTCCTCCCTCCAAGTGAATGAGGGTTTTGAACTTCCCGGCCCAGTGGTTAGCAGCCAGGAGGACAAAAATCTCAGTAAGGCTTCCTAAGACAGACCCTTTAGGGGCCCTGACCCACCCAGGAACCCCAGGGGTGATCTCCTCTTTGGAGTGGTGAGGGCACGGTGGCTGTAGTAGGAGAGTGAGAGGGAGCCCAGTCAGTCCTTTCCTCGTATCCATCTCTCTTAACATATGTGCTGCCTCCCTTCAGTGGCCATGTGCCCAGCAACCTTGCATAAACAGTCTCTGACTAGAGGCCACCGAGGACGCTCCAAGCTGTCCCTACTCCCCTGAGTTCCCAGCTGAGAGAAACCTTTTCTAAGTTTTATATATATTGCTTCTTCATTTTGGTTTGCCTCTCAACTCGCTCTTACACATCTAGCAATTAGAACATCCCCAGCGTGATACAAAGCGCCAAAGCTCCACTGCACCCCTCTACGAAGGCTGCATCCTGGGATGTTCCTCCCAGGCTAAGTCCCCCTCTACATAGCTCACCGTTAGGAAGTTAGGTTAGAGATAATACATGACAGTGCCTTTTCTGGGCACACAGTAGCCATGGAATACGAGTTAGCAATGATCATTACTGCCCCAAAGCACATATTGCCCCCACTTATACCCTGATCTGTGGGAAATGTCCCTTTGTCGACCCTGATAAGCAATCTGGTAACTGCTTCCAAACAGCCAGTGAATTTTGATGGCTGTGGCATTCTGTATGTGCCATTCTCAGCCGTCAAGTGGCTGGCTTCCAGCACACACTGTCACTCCAGACTCCCCATTTATAGCGTCCTATGCAATCAAGAGGTGACAGAGGACATGCCATCAAGAAGGGGGAAATGCCACTCCACTGCTGGTGACAGAAGCCAAAGAAACACCACAAACCAAGTGTGCAGAAGAAGCTTCCTGACATTGGGGGCCATTTCAATCTCTCTTCGCACATATGCTGTCGCCCTCCAGTTTCCATATCCCCAACTACCCTGCATAGGCTTCTTCTTCCTGGGAGCCATTGCTGATACTCCCAAGCTCTCCCCGCAGGAGCCCGGTCTGCTAGATCAGTCAGGACCCAGACCCAAGGGAGTGGCATGGCTCCTCGCTCCTCTCACTGCCCACAGTCAACACATCCCTCCAGCTGCTGGGGATGGCCATAACATCTGGGGTCTTAAAAGCTTGAAGGTAAACAAGTGGCCATCTAGCTCAGGGGCTACAAAGCCCACATGGAAGAAGCACACCAGCCTGTGCGATCATGAGGTGTCAAAGGGATCAGGTATAAGGCATCATCAGAACAAAAAATCTTACCATAGTGAATGAAGGGGTGGAGTGCAGAGTGGAGACCCAAAGCCCATTTGTCGGCCACTGGAGATCCCCTTGCAGAGGGGTCTAGGGGAGGAGATGAGCCAGTGAAGGTGAGATGTAGCAAAGATGAAAAATATAATTTCCCTCTAGTTCCTAAATGCTTCCTCCCCCCATCCCCAATATCATGATCCAAATTCTACCTTGCAAGTCTGGCTAGACCAGAGGATGGACATTGGTACAGACAGGAACTGGAAACACAGGGAATCCAGGGCGGATGATACGTTCAGGACCAGGGGTGTGAGAGGCAACCAGGGGCGTGAGTGGTGATACTGGGAGGGCAGAGGGAGAGTGGGTTGGAAAGAGGGAACCAATTACAAGGATCTACATGTGACCTCCTCCCTAGGGGACGGACAACAGAAAAGTGGGTGAAGGGAGACGTCTGACAGGGCAAGATATGACAAAATAATAATTTATAAATTATCAAGGGCTCATGAGGGAGGGGAGCGGGGAGGGAGGGGGAAAAAGGAGGACCTGGTGCAAAGGGCTTAAGTGGAGAGCAAATGCTTTGAGAATGATGAGAACAATGAATGTACAGATGTGCTTTAAACAATTGATGTATGTATGGATTGTGATAAGAGTTGTATGAGCCCCTAATAAAACGATTTAAAAAAGAAGAAGAAGCTGGACGCAGTCGACCAGAGGTGTGGGTGAGAAAAACAGACAGAGGTGTGGGTGAGAAGGGGTACTTGATGATGAGGGTGCTCAAGAAAAGCTGCTAAAAATGTACAACACAGTGTGCTGGGTAACAAAAAATAAGAGGGAAGAACAAAGAATTCCGGGATGAGAAATGGCACAGGTCAAGGAAAAGGTGCTGGAAAGGGAGGGAGATGCCTGGCGTGATGGAAGCATTCCTCTTGCTACAAAGTTACTAATTTCTATCAGGAAAGCGAAAACCACTCTGATGTCCTGGGATGGAAGAAGTCACCGTGCAGTGACCATGCAAAGCATCCAGCTGAAGAAGACCTCGGGTCATCCTCATCCGGACGGAGAGCCCCACCCCATCTGGAAGATCTTCAACAGCTACTCATCTTCAAATCCCAGTTCCCCTTCCACCAAATGGAACAGGATAATAGAACCTACTGCCTAAGACTTGGTGGAGAATGAGTTGAGCTAACTGAAGAGAAGACAGGCAGATGTTCTCCCAAGTACATGTCACCACATGTTCCTCAGTGTTTGGCAAGCATTCCCTATCTCAGGACTGGAGTTGCCACTGCAGAAAGGTAGATCCTATGAAGCAAAGAAGAAATGCGCTTTTATAAAATGAGGATCAGTTGGGTTGGATCGTTTACGAAATATCGAACGCCTCCTTTATGAAAAATAAAACTTTGATACTGAAATACAATATTTAACATCACTTTCAACCATGCTTTCAGTTTTTACGTTATAGCAAAAAAAAGTATATGCAACATATTTTTTAAAAGCTCACCAATAGATAAATGTGCTAAAAGTACATAAAAATTAAATGTTCTGGGGGAACTCCAAGTAGGCAACAAAAGAGAGAAAAGTGTTTTTGTCTCAAGGAAAACAAACAAACAAAAATATTAGTATTAAAAAAACCCAAAATATACAAAATTCTTGTAGTAAGTCCATGAAACCTTCATTGAATAATGCCTCTTCCCTACTTAATCCACTGCCATCAAATTGCTTCCAGGTCCTAGAAACTGAGTATTAAGTCCCTGTATCGTTCCCAGGGCCGTAATCTTTATGGGAGCAAACAGACCTATTGTTCACCAGGAGAGGAGTTGGTTGGTTTGAACGCCAACCTTCTGTGCCAGCAACGTTTCCAATTCCCTGCTCAAAGTCATTTGACTGGTTCTTCTGTCTCCAGATAAAACAAACGCGCTTGAAAACGGCCGACCAAACTCCACGGGGCTTGCCCCTGTTATGTCTCAAGTCTGTGTGGTGCACTTGTCCCTCCCCCACTGGCTTCCTTGAATAAGGCAAGCGCCCAAGGGAGGTTTGCACACACCTGCCTGAAATCTCTTTCCTCTCTTCCGCAGGCCTGCAGCTTCTGGTTAAATCTGCCTCGCCCTTCAGCCTCAGCCTAAGGCATCTTCCTGGGAAAGCCCTCCTGGATGTCCCTTCTAACTCAGGGCCTTGTCTTGTGGAGCGAGAGCTGGCCCTTCAGCCTCTTCTGGGAGCACTTGGTTAGTGTTTGCCTCCATCATGAAGAACTGACTGCTGTCGAGTCAATTCCAACTCAGAGTGACCCCACTGGGCAGAATGTAATGACCTCATAGGGTTTCTGAGACTGGACATCTTGATGGAAACAGATCCTGCAGAACAACTGAGGAACTTGAATCACTCGGCTTTCAGTTAGCTGCCCAGCACGACACTCATTGCACCCCCAGGGGCTCCGTCCCACCCTGGAGAGTCAGAGCAAAACAAGCAGGCAGCATATCTGTTCGCTCTTCACTATACTGCCAATTTATAGCATGTCGGAGGGGCTCAATAGGAACTTGTGACTTATATCTGGGAAACAGGGGGATATTTTCAGACAAGCCTGGGACCTCCTTGGAGTCTGGATTAGGACAGGGCAGAGCAACCCTGCCAGGGACCGAAATAAAAACTCACAGAGCATGTACTTATTCTGAACTGGGCTGTGGTCCAGATACTTTACAGACCCACCATCCCATCAGGTGGGGAGTGTCACCACCTGCATGGTCCTGATGAAGAAGTTGGTCCGGAGAAGTCACTGTCCAACATTCACAGCTTAGAAGTGGCGACATTGCGATTCAAACTCAGGCCAGCACATTGTATGCTTTTAACCTTGCTGCAAGGTGACTCTTGAGTGTCCAGGTAAGCATGTACTGGTCACTGTTAAGACTTGTCAGGAACAGACAACCTTCTGTGCTCAAACATTCCCCGGGAGCTCCAAGAGAACTGAGGAGGAGTCAAGGTCCATTGAAAAGCCTTATGGGAAGAAAAGAGACAGATCCTCCTCACCCCTCGTCTTGATTGTGCCACCCCAGATCATAGGTGGATGGAAGAGTCACAGGTCTAGCCCAGGAGGAATTTTCTCCAAAGCGCCTTCCTTCACATGGAATATGCTAAGTCTTTGACTCAGGGGGATGTAAGACAAGGACTGCCTGGAAGCATTGCCGGGCCAGCCCCAATCCCAGCTATGTCAACTCCTCCCCCAAAATGCACTACAGAAGACAGCATTAAAGAGACAACCTGGGGAGGGTGGTCTGGGCAGACCACACAGG